>NC_049218.1:9231276-9531276 GCF_013347855.1 Anguilla anguilla
TGCTTCTCGGGGGCAGCTGTCTGTGAACACTCTAGCAGTGGTTTGATGGTCCTAGGCCCTATTGTCTGGGAGCTATTGAACATTGAAAGCGTTAGCCGGCTGCATTTTTTTCCGGTCGGCGGCTTAAAGTCAGGTTTGGAAATATTCGTGTAAAATCGCACGGGATCGTAGCGCCCGAAGCATAGGCTCTGCTTCTCGGGGCCGCTGTCTGTGAACACTCTAGCAGTGGTTTGATGGTCCTAGGCCCTATTGTCTGGGAGCTATTGAACATTGAAAGCGTTAGCCGGCTGCATTTTTTTCCGATCGGCGGCTTAAAGTCAGGGTTGGAAATATTCGTGTAAAATCGCGCGGGGTGGTAGCGCCCGAAGCATAGGCTCTGCTTATCGGGGCCGCTGTCTGTGAACACTCTAGCAGTGGTTTGATGGTCCTAGGCCCTATTGTCTGGGAGCTATTGAACATTGAAAGCGTTAGCCGGCTGCATTTTTTTCCGGTCGGCGGCTTAAAGTCAGGGTTGGAAATATTCGTGTAAAATCGCGCGGGGTGGTAGCGCCCGAAACATAGGCTCTGCTTCTCGGGGCCGCTGTCTGTGAACACTCTAGCAGTGGTTTGATGGTCCTAGGCCCTATTGTCTGGGAGCTATTGAACATTGAAAGCGTTAGCCGGCTGCATTTTTTTCCGGTCGGCGGCTTAAAGTCAGGGTTGGAAATATTCGTGTAAAATCGCACGGGATCGTAGCGCCCGAAGCATAGGCTCTGCTTCTCGGGGCCGCTGTCTGTGAACACTCTAGCAGTGGTTTGATGGTCCTAGGCCCTATTGTCTGGGAGCTATTGAACATTGAAAGCGTTAGCCGGCTGCATTTTTTTCCGGTCGGCGGCTTAAAGTCAGGGTTGGAAATATTCGTGTAAAATCGCGCGGGGTGGTAGCGCCCGAAGCATAGGCTCTGCTTCTCGGGGCCGCTGTCTGTGAACACTCTAGCAGTGGTTTGATGGTCCTAGGCCCTATTGTCTGGGAGCTATTGAACATTGAAAGCGTTAGCCGGCTGCATTTTTTTCCGGTCGGCGGCTTAAAGTCAGGGTTGGAAATATTCGTGTAAAATCGCGCGGGGTGGTAGCGCCCGAAACATAGGCTCTGCTTCTCGGGGCCGCTGTCTGTGAACACTCTAGCAGTGCTTTGATGGTCCTAGGCCCTATTATCTGGGAGCTATTGAACTTTGAAAGCGTTAGCCGGCTGCATTTTTTTCCGATCGGCGGCTTAAAGTCAGGTTTGGAAATATTCGTGTAAAATCGCACGGGATGGTAGCGCCCGAAGCATAGGCTCTGCTTCTCGGGGCCGCTGTCTGTGAACACTCTAGCAGTGGTTTGATGGTCCTAGGCCCTATTGTCTGGGAGCTATTGAACATTGAAAGCGTTAGCCGGCTGCATTTTTTTCCGGTCGGCGGCTTAAAGTCAGGGTTGGAAATATTCGTGTAAAATCGCGCGGGGTGGTAGCGCCCGAAACATAGGCTCTGCTTCTCGGGGCCGCTGTCTGTGAACACTCTAGCAGTGGTTTGATGGTCCTAGGCCCTATTGTCTGGGAGCTATTGAACATTGAAAGCGTTAGCCGGCTGCATTTTTTTCCGGTCGGCGGCTTAAAGTCAGGTTTGGAAATATTCGTGTAAAATCGCACGGGATCGTAGCGCCCGAAGCATAGGCTCTGCTTCTCGGGGCCGCTGTCTGTGAACACTCTAGCAGTGGTTTGATGGTCCTAGGCCCTATTGTCTGGGAGCTATTGAACATTGAAAGCGTTAGCCGGCTGCATTTTTTTCCGGTCGGCGGCTTAAAGTCAGGGTTGGAAATATTCGTGTAAAATCGCGCGGGGTGGTAGCGCCCGAAGCATAGGCTCTGCTTATCGGGGCCGCTGTCTGTGAACACTCTAGCAGTGGTTTGATGGTCCTAGGCCCTATTGTCTGGGAGCTATTGAACATTGAAAGCGTTAGCCGGCTGCATTTTTTTCCGGTCGGCGGCTTAAAGTCAGGGTTGGAAATATTCGTGTAAAATCGCGCGGGGTGGTAGCGCCCGAAACATAGGCTCTGCTTCTCGGGGCCGCTGTCTGTGAACACTCTAGCAGTGGTTTGATGGTCCTAGGCCCTATTGTCTGGGAGCTATTGAACATTGAAAGCGTTAGCCGGCTGCATTTTTTTCCGGTCGGCGGCTTAAAGTCAGGGTTGGAAATATTCGTGTAAAATCGCAGGGGATCGTAGCGCCCGAAGCATAGGCTCTGCTTCTCGGGGCCGCTGTCTGTGAACACTCTAGCAGTGGTTTGATGGTCCTAGGCCCTATTGTCTGGGAGCTATTGAACATTGAAAGCGTTAGCCGGCTGCATTTTTTTCCGGTCGGCGGCTTAAAGTCAGGGTTGGAAATATTCGTGTAAAATCGCGCGGGGTGGTAGCGCCCGAAACATAGGCTCTGCTTCTCGGGGCCGCTGTCTGTGAACACTCTAGCAGTGGTTTGATGGTCCTAGGCCCTATTGTCTGGGAGCTATTGAACTTTGAAAGCGTTAGCCGGCTGCATTTTTTTCCGATCGGCGGCTTAAAGTCAGGTTTGGAAATATTCGTGTAAAATCGCACGGGGTGGTAGCGCCCGAAGCATAGGCTCTGCTTCTCGGGGCCGCTGTCTGTGAACACTCTAGCAGTGGTTTGATGGTCCTAGGCCCTATTGTCTGGGAGCTATTGAACATTGAAAGCGTTAGCCGGCTGCATTTTTTTCCGGTCGGCGGCTTAAAGTCAGGGTTGGAAATATTCGTGTAAAATCGCGCGGGGTGGTAGCGCCCGAAACATAGGCTCTGCTTCTCGGGGCCGCTGTCTGTGAACACTCTAGCAGTGGTTTGATGGTCCTAGGCCCTATTGTCTGGGAGCTATTGAACATTGAAAGCGTTAGCCGGCTGCATTTTTTTCCGATCGGCGGCTTAAAGTCAGGGTTGGAAATATTCGTGTAAAATCGCGCGGGGTGGTAGCGCCCGAAGCATAGGCTCTGCTTCTCGGGGCCGCTGTCTGTGAACACTCTAGCAGTGGTTTGATGGTCCTAGGCCCTATTGTCTGGGAGCTATTGAACATTGAAAGCGTTAGCCGGCTGCATTTTTTTCCGGTCGGCGGCTTAAAGTCAGGGTTGGAAATATTCGTGTAAAATCGCGCGGGGTGGTAGCGCCCGAAACATAGGCTCTGCTTCTCGGGGCCGCTGTCTGTGAACACTCTAGCAGTGCTTTGATGGTCCTAGGCCCTATTATCTGGGAGCTATTGAACTTTGAAAGCGTTAGCCGGCTGCATTTTTTTCCGATCGGCGGCTTAAAGTCAGGTTTGGAAATATTCGTGTAAAATCGCACGGGATCGTAGCGCCCGAAGCATAGGCTCTGCTTCTCGGGGCCGCTGTCTGTGAACACTCTAGCAGTGGTTTGATGGTCCTAGGCCCTATTGTCTGGGAGCTATTGAACATTGAAAGCGTTAGCCGGCTGCATTTTTTTCCGGTCGGCGGCTTAAAGTCAGGGTTGGAAATATTCGTGTAAAATCGCGCGGGGTGGTAGCGCCCGAAACATAGGCTCTGCTTCTCGGGGCCGCTGTCTGTGAACACTCTAGCAGTGGTTTGATGGTCCTAGGCCCTATTGTCTGGGAGCTATTGAACATTGAAAGCGTTAGCCGGCTGCATTTTTTTCCGGTCGGCGGCTTAAAGTCAGGTTTGGAAATATTCGTGTAAAATCGCACGGGATCGTAGCGCCCGAAGCATAGGCTCTGCTTCTCGGGGCCGCTGTCTGTGAACACTCTAGCAGTGGTTTGATGGTCCTAGGCCCTATTGTCTGGGAGCTATTGAACATTGAAAGCGTTAGCCGGCTGCATTTTTTTCCGGTCGGCGGCTTAAAGTCAGGGTTGGAAATATTCGTGTAAAATCGCGCGGGGTGGTAGCGCCCGAAGCATAGGCTCTGCTTCTCGGGGCCGCTGTCTGTGAACACTCTAGCAGTGGTTTGATGGTCCTAGGCCCTATTGTCTGGGAGCTATTGAACATTGAAAGCGTTAGCCGGCTGCATTTTTTTCCGGTCGGCGGCTTAAAGTCAGGGTTGGAAATATTCGTGTAAAATCGCGCGGGGTGGTAGCGCCCGAAGCATAGGCTCTGCTTCTCGGGGCCGCTGTCTGTGAACACTCTAGCAGTGGTTTGATGGTCCTAGGCCCTATTGTCTGGGAGCTATTGAACATTGAAAGCGTTAGCCGGCTGCATTTTTTTCCGGTCGGCGGCTTAAAGTCAGGGTTGGAAATATTCGTGTAAAATCGCGCGGGGTGGTAGCGCCCGAAGCATAGGCTCTGCTTCTCGGGGCCGCTGTCTGTGAACACTCTAGCAGTGGTTTGATGGTCCTAGGCCCTATTGTCTGGGAGCTATTGAACATTGAAAGCGTTAGCCGGCTGCATTTTTTTCCGGTCGGCGGCTTAAAGTCAGGGTTGGAAATATTCGTGTAAAATCGCGCGGGGTGGTAGCGCCCGAAACATAGGCTCTGCTTCTCGGGGCCGCTGTCTGTGAACACTCTAGCAGTGGTTTGATGGTCCTAGGCCCTATTGTCTGGGAGCTATTGAACATTTGAAAGCGTTAGCCGGCTGCATTTTTTTCCGATCGGCGGCTTAAAGTCAGGTTTGGAAATATTCGTGTAAAATCGCGCGGGGTGGTAGCGCCCGAAGCATAGGCTCTGCTTATCGGGGCCGCTGTCTGTGAACACTCTAGCAGTGGTTTGATGGTCCTAGGCCCTATTGTCTGGGAGCTATTGAACATTGAAAGCGTTAGCCGGCTGCATTTTTTTCCGGTCGGCGGCTTAAAGTCAGGGTTGGAAATATTCGTGTAAAATCGCGCGGGGTGGTAGCGCCCGAAACATAGGCTCTGCTTCTCGGGGCCGCTGTCTGTGAACACTCTAGCAGTGGTTTGATGGTCCTAGGCCCTATTGTCTGGGAGCTATTGAACATTGAAAGCGTTAGCCGGCTGCATTTTTTTCCGGTCGGCGGCTTAAAGTCAGGGTTGGAAATATTCGTGTAAAATCGCGCGGGGTGGTAGCGCCCGAAAGCATAGGCTCTGCTTCTCGGGGCCGCTGTCTGTGAACACTCTAGCAGTGGTTTGATGGTCCTAGGCCCTATTGTCTGGGAGCTATTGAACATTGAAAGCGTTAGCCGGCTGCATTTTTTTCCGGTCGGCGGCTTAAAGTCAGGGTTGGAAATATTCGTGTAAAATCGCGCGGGGTGGTAGCGCCCGAAACATAGGCTCTGCTTCTCGGGGCCGCTGTCTGTGAACACTCTAGCAGTGCTTTGATGGTCCTAGGCCCTATTATCTGGGAGCTATTGAACTTTGAAAGCGTTAGCCGGCTGCATTTTTTTCCGATCGGCGGCTTAAAGTCAGGTTTGGAAATATTCGTGTAAAATCGCGCGGGGTGGTAGCGCCCGAAAGCATAGGCTCTGCTTCTCGGGGCCGCTGTCTGTGAACACTCTAGCAGTGGTTTGATGGTCCTAGGCCCTATTGTCTGGGAGCTATTGAACATTGAAAGCGTTAGCCGGCTGCATTTTTTTCCGGTCGGCGGCTTAAAGTCAGGGTTGGAAATATTCGTGTAAAATCGCGCGGGGTGGTAGCGCCCGAAGCATAGGCTCTGCTTATCGGGGCCGCTGTCTGTGAACACTCTAGCAGTGGTTTGATGGTCCTAGGCCCTATTGTCTGGGAGCTATTGAACATTTGAAAGCGTTAGCCGGCTGCATTTTTTTCCGGTCGGCGGCTTAAAGTCAGGGTTGGAAATATTCGTGTAAAATCGCGCGGGGTGGTAGCGCCCGAAACATAGGCTCTGCTTCTCGGGGCCGCTGTCTGTGAACACTCTAGCAGTGGTTTGATGGTCCTAGGCCCTATTGTCTGGGAGCTATTGAACATTGAAAGCGTTAGCCGGCTGCATTTTTTTCCGGTCGGCGGCTTAAAGTCAGGGTTGGAAATATTCGTGTAAAATCGCGCGGGGTGGTAGCGCCCGAAACATAGGCTCTGCTTCTCGGGGCCGCTGTCTGTGAACACTCTAGCAGTGGTTTGATGGTCCTAGGCCCTATTGTCTGGGAGCTATCTAACATTTGAAAGCGTTAGCCGGCTGCATTTTTTTCCGGTCGGCGGCTTAAAGTCAGGGTTGGAAATATTCGTGTAAAATCGCGCGGGGTGGTAGCGCCCGAAACATAGGCTCTGCTTCTCGGGGCCGCTGTCTGTGAACACTCTAGCAGTGGTTTGATGGTCCTAGGCCCTATTGTCTGGGAGCTATTGAACATTGAAAGCGTTAGCCGGCTGCATTTTTTTCCGGTCGGCGGCTTAAAGTCAGGGTTGGAAATATTCGTGTAAAATCGCGCGGGGTGGTAGCGCCCGAAACATAGGCTCTGCTTCTCGGGGCCGCTGTCTGTGAACACTCTAGCAGTGCTTTGATGGTCCTAGGCCCTATTATCTGGGAGCTATTGAACTTTGAAAGCGTTAGCCGGCTGCATTTTTTTCCGATCGGCGGCTTAAAGTCAGGTTTGGAAATATTCGTGTAAAATCGCGCGGGGTGGTAGCGCCCGAAACATAGGCTCTGCTTCTCGGGGCCGCTGTCTGTGAACACTCTAGCAGTGGTTTGATGGTCCTAGGCCCTATTGTCTGGGAGCTATTGAACATTGAAAGCGTTAGCCGGCTGCATTTTTTTCCGGTCGGCGGCTTAAAGTCAGGGTTGGAAATATTCGTGTAAAATCGCGCGGGGTGGTAGCGCCCGAAGCATAGGCTCTGCTTATCGGGGCCGCTGTCTGTGAACACTCTAGCAGTGGTTTGATGGTCCTAGGCCCTATTGTCTGGGAGCTATTGAACATTGAAAGCGTTAGCCGGCTGCATTTTTTTCCGGTCGGCGGCTTAAAGTCAGGGTTGGAAATATTCGTGTAAAATCGCGCGGGGTGGTAGCGCCCGAAACATAGGCTCTGCTTATCGGGGCCGCTGTCTGTGAACACTCTAGCAGTGGTTTGATGGTCCTAGGCCCTATTGTCTGGGAGCTATTGAACATTTGAAAGCGTTAGCCGGCTGCATTTTTTTCCGGTCGGCGGCTTAAAGTCAGGGTTGGAAATATTCGTGTAAAATCGCGCGGGGTGGTAGCGCCCGAAACATAGGCTCTGCTTCTCGGGGCCGCTGTCTGTGAACACTCTAGCAGTGGTTTGATGGTCCTAGGCCCTATTGTCTGGGAGCTATTGAACTTTGAAAGCGTTAGCCGGCTGCATTTTTTTCCGATCGGCGGCTTAAAGTCAGGTTTGGAAATATTCGTGTAAAATCGCACGGGATCGTAGCGCCCGAAGCATAGGCTCTGCTTCTCGGGGCCGCTGTCTGTGAACACTCTAGCAGTGGTTTGATGGTCCTAGGCCCTATTGTCTGGGAGCTATTGAACATTGAAAGCGTTAGCCGGCTGCATTTTTTTCCGGTCGGCGGCTTAAAGTCAGGGTTGGAAATATTCGTGTAAAATCGCGCGGGGTGGTAGCGCCCGAAACATAGGCTCTGCTTCTCGGGGCCGCTGTCTGTGAACACTCTAGCAGTGCTTTGATGGTCCTAGGCCCTATTGTCTGGGAGCTATTGAACTTTGAAAGCGTTAGCCGGCTGCATTTTTTTCCGATCGGCGGCTTAAAGTCAGGGTTTGGAAATATTCGTGTAAAATCGCGCGGGGTGGTAGCGCCCGAAACATAGGCTCTGCTTCTCGGGGCCGCTGTCTGTGAACACTCTAGCAGTGGTTTGATGGTCCTAGGCCCTATTGTCTGGGAGCTATTGAACATTGAAAGCGTTAGCCGGCTGCATTTTTTTCCGGTCGGCGGCTTAAAGTCAGGGTTGGAAATATTCGTGTAAAATCGCGCGGGGTGGTAGCGCCCGAAGCATAGGCTCTGCTTATCGGGGCCGCTGTCTGTGAACACTCTAGCAGTGGTTTGATGGTCCTAGGCCCTATTGTCTGGGAGCTATTGAACATTGAAAGCGTTAGCCGGCTGCATTTTTTTCCGGTCGGCGGCTTAAAGTCAGGGTTGGAAATATTCGTGTAAAATCGCGCGGGGTGGTAGCGCCCGAAGCATAGGCTCTGCTTATCGGGGCCGCTGTCTGTGAACACTCTAGCAGTGGTTTGATGGTCCTAGGCCCTATTGTCTGGGAGCTATTGAACTTTGAAAGCGTTAGCCGGCTGCATTTTTTTCCGGTCGGCGGCTTAAAGTCAGGGTTGGAAATATTCGTGTAAAATCGCGCGGGGTGGTAGCGCCCGAAACATAGGCTCTGCTTCTCGGGGCCGCTGTCTGTGAACACTCTAGCAGTGGTTTGATGGTCCTAGGCCCTATTGTCTGGGAGCTATTGAACTTTGAAAGCGTTAGCCGGCTGCATTTTTTTCCGGTCGGCGGCTTAAAGTCAGGGTTGGAAATATTCGTGTAAAATCGCGCGGGGTGGTAGCGCCCGAAACATAGGCTCTGCTTCTCGGGGCCGCTGTCTGTGAACACTCTAGCAGTGCTTTGATGGTCCTAGGCCCTATTATCTGGGAGCTATTGAACTTTGAAAGCGTTAGCCGGCTGCATTTTTTTCCGATCGGCGGCTTAAAGTCAGGTTTGGAAATATTCGTGTAAAATCGCGCGGGGTGGTAGCGCCCGAAACATAGGCTCTGCTTCTCGGGGCCGCTGTCTGTGAACACTCTAGCAGTGGTTTGATGGTCCTAGGCCCTATTGTCTGGGAGCTATTGAACATTGAAAGCGTTAGCCGGCTGCATTTTTTTCCGGTCGGCGGCTTAAAGTCAGGGTTGGAAATATTCGTGTAAAATCGCGCGGGGTGGTAGCGCCCGAAGCATAGGCTCTGCTTATCGGGGCCGCTGTCTGTGAACACTCTAGCAGTGGTTTGATGGTCCTAGGCCCTATTGTCTGGGAGCTATTGAACATTGAAAGCGTTAGCCGGCTGCATTTTTTTCCGGTCGGCGGCTTAAAGTCAGGGTTGGAAATATTCGTGTAAAATCGCGCGGGGTGGTAGCGCCCGAAGCATAGGCTCTGCTTATCGGGGCCGCTGTCTGTGAACACTCTAGCAGTGGTTTGATGGTCCTAGGCCCTATTGTCTGGGAGCTATTGAACTTTGAAAGCGTTAGCCGGCTGCATTTTTTTCCGGATCGGCGGCTTAAAGTCAGGTTTGGAAATATTCGTGTAAAATCGCAGGGGATCGTAGCGCCCGAAGCATAGGCTCTGCTTCTCGGGGCCGCTGTCTGTGAACACTCTAGCAGTGGTTTGATGGTCCTAGGCCCTATTGTCTGGGAGCTATTGAACATTGAAAGCGTTAGCCGGCTGCATTTTTTTCCGGTCGGCGGCTTAAAGTCAGGGTTGGAAATATTCGTGTAAAATCGCGCGGGGTGGTAGCGCCCGAAACATAGGCTCTGCTTCTCGGGGCCGCTGTCTGTGAACACTCTAGCAGTGGTTTGATGGTCCTAGGCCCTATTGTCTGGGAGCTATTGAACTTTGAAAGCGTTAGCCGGCTGCATTTTTTTCCGGTCGGCGGCTTAAAGTCAGGTTTGGAAATATTCGTGTAAAATCGCACGGGATCGTAGCGCCCGAAGCATAGGCTCTGCTTCTCGGGGCCGCTGTCTGTGAACACTCTAGCAGTGGTTTGATGGTCCTAGGCCCTATTGTCTGGGAGCTATTGAACATTGAAAGCGTTAGCCGGCTGCATTTTTTTCCGGATCGGCGGCTTAAAGTCAGGGTTGGAAATATTCGTGTAAAATCGCGCGGGGTGGTAGCGCCCGAAGCATAGGCTCTGCTTATCGGGGCCGCTGTCTGTGAACACTCTAGCAGTGGTTTGATGGTCCTAGGCCCTATTGTCTGGGAGCTATTGAACATTGAAAGCGTTAGCCGGCTGCATTTTTTTTCCGGTCGGCGGCTTAAAGTCAGGGTTGGAAATATTCGTGTAAAATCGCGCGGGGTGGTAGCGCCCGAAACATAGGCTCTGCTTCTCGGGGCCGCTGTCTGTGAACACTCTAGCAGTGGTTTGATGGTCCTAGGCCCTATTGTCTGGGAGCTATTGAACTTTGAAAGCGTTAGCCGGCTGCATTTTTTTCCGATCGGCGGCTTAAAGTCAGGTTTGGAAATATTCGTGTAAAATCGCACGGGATCGTAGCGCCCGAAGCATAGGCTCTGCTTCTCGGGGCCGCTGTCTGTGAACACTCTAGCAGTGGTTTGATGGTCCTAGGCCCTATTGTCTGGGAGCTATTGAACATTGAAAGCGTTAGCCGGCTGCATTTTTTTCCGGTCGGCGGCTTAAAGTCAGGGTTGGAAATATTCGTGTAAAATCGCGCGGGGTGGTAGCGCCCGAAGCATAGGCTCTGCTTATCGGGGCCGCTGTCTGTGAACACTCTAGCAGTGGTTTGATGGTCCTAGGCCCTATTGTCTGGGAGCTATTGAACATTGAAAGCGTTAGCCGGCTGCATTTTTTTCCGGTCGGCGGCTTAAAGTCAGGGTTGGAAATATTCGTGTAAAATCGCGCGGGGTGGTAGCGCCCGAAACATAGGCTCTGCTTCTCGGGGCCGCTGTCTGTGAACACTCTAGCAGTGCTTTGATGGTCCTAGGCCCTATTATCTGGGAGCTATTGAACTTTGAAAGCGTTAGCCGGCTGCATTTTTTTCCGATCGGCGGCTTAAAGTCAGGTTTGGAAATATTCGTGTAAAATCGCACGGGATGGTAGCGCCCGAAGCATAGGCTCTGCTTCTCGGGGCCGCTGTCTGTGAACACTCTAGCAGTGGTTTGATGGTCCTAGGCCCTATTGTCTGGGAGCTATTGAACATTGAAAGCGTTAGCCGGCTGCATTTTTTTCCGGTCGGCGGCTTAAAGTCAGGGTTGGAAATATTCGTGTAAAATCGCGCGGGGTGGTAGCGCCCGAAACATAGGCTCTGCTTCTCGGGGCCGCTGTCTGTGAACACTCTAGCAGTGGTTTGATGGTCCTAGGCCCTATTGTCTGGGAGCTATTGAACATTGAAAGCGTTAGCCGGCTGCATTTTTTTCCGGTCGGCGGCTTAAAGTCAGGTTTGGAAATATTCGTGTAAAATCGCACGGGATCGTAGCGCCCGAAGCATAGGCTCTGCTTCTCGGGGCCGCTGTCTGTGAACACTCTAGCAGTGGTTTGATGGTCCTAGGCCCTATTGTCTGGGAGCTATTGAACATTGAAAGCGTTAGCCGGCTGCATTTTTTTCCGGTCGGCGGCTTAAAGTCAGGGTTGGAAATATTCGTGTAAAATCGCGCGGGGTGGTAGCGCCCGAAGCATAGGCTCTGCTTATCGGGGCCGCTGTCTGTGAACACTCTAGCAGTGGTTTGATGGTCCTAGGCCCTATTGTCTGGGAGCTATTGAACATTGAAAGCGTTAGCCGGCTGCATTTTTTTCCGGTCGGCGGCTTAAAGTCAGGGTTGGAAATATTCGTGTAAAATCGCGCGGGGTGGTAGCGCCCGAAGCATAGGCTCTGCTTATCGGGGCCGCTGTCTGTGAACACTCTAGCAGTGGTTTGATGGTCCTAGGCCCTATTGTCTGGGAGCTATTGAACATTGAAAGCGTTAGCCGGCTGCATTTTTTTCCGGTCGGCGGCTTAAAGTCAGGGTTGGAAATATTCGTGTAAAATCGCGCGGGGTGGTAGCGCCCGAAACATAGGCTCTGCTTCTCGGGGCCGCTGTCTGTGAACACTCTAGCAGTGCTTTGATGGTCCTAGGCCCTATTATCTGGGAGCTATTGAACTTTGAAAGCGTTAGCCGGCTGCATTTTTTTCCGATCGGCGGCTTAAAGTCAGGTTTGGAAATATTCGTGTAAAATCGCGCGGGGTGGTAGCGCCCGAAACATAGGCTCTGCTTCTCGGGGCCGCTGTCTGTGAACACTCTAGCAGTGGTTTGATGGTCCTAGGCCCTATTGTCTGGGAGCTATTGAACATTGAAAGCGTTAGCCGGCTGCATTTTTTTCCGGTCGGCGGCTTAAAGTCAGGGTTGGAAATATTCGTGTAAAATCGCGCGGGGTGGTAGCGCCCGAAGCATAGGCTCTGCTTATCGGGGCCGCTGTCTGTGAACACTCTAGCAGTGGTTTGATGGTCCTAGGCCCTATTGTCTGGGAGCTATTGAACATTGAAAGCGTTAGCCGGCTGCATTTTTTTCCGGTCGGCGGCTTAAAGTCAGGGTTGGAAATATTCGTGTAAAATCGCGCGGGGTGGTAGCGCCCGAAGCATAGGCTCTGCTTATCGGGGCCGCTGTCTGTGAACACTCTAGCAGTGGTTTGATGGTCCTAGGCCCTATTGTCTGGGAGCTATTGAACATTGAAAGCGTTAGCCGGCTGCATTTTTTTTCCGGTCGGCGGCTTAAAGTCAGGGTTGGAAATATTCGTGTAAAATCGCGCGGGGTGGTAGCGCCCGAAACATAGGCTCTGCTTCTCGGGGCCGCTGTCTGTGAACACTCTAGCAGTGCTTTGATGGTCCTAGGCCCTATTAGTCTGGGAGCTATTGAACTTTGAAAGCGTTAGCCGGCTGCATTTTTTTTCCGATCGGCGGCTTAAAGTCAGGTTGGAAATATTCGTGTAAAATCGCGCGGGGTGGTAGCGCCCGAAACATAGGCTCTGCTTCTCGGGGCCGCTGTCTGTGAACACTCTAGCAGTGCTTTGATGGTCCTAGGCCCTATTGTCTGGGAGCTATTGAACATTGAAAGCGTTAGCCGGCTGCATTTTTTTCCGGTCGGCGGCTTAAAGTCAGGGTTGGAAATATTCGTGTAAAATCGCGCGGGGTGGTAGCGCCCGAAGCATAGGCTCTGCTTATCGGGGCCGCTGTCTGTGAACACTCTAGCAGTGGTTTGATGGTCCTAGGCCCTATTGTCTGGGAGCTATTGAACATTTGAAAGCGTTAGCCGGCTGCATTTTTTTCCGGTCGGCGGCTTAAAGTCAGGGTTGGAAATATTCGTGTAAAATCGCGCGGGGTGGTAGCGCCCGAAGCATAGGCTCTGCTTATCGGGGCCGCTGTCTGTGAACACTCTAGCAGTGGTTTGATGGTCCTAGGCCCTATTGTCTGGGAGCTATTGAACATTGAAAGCGTTAGCCGGCTGCATTTTTTTCCGGTCGGCGGCTTAAAGTCAGGGTTGGAAATATTCGTGTAAAATCGCGCGGGGTGGTAGCGCCCGAAGCATAGGCTCTGCTTATCGGGGCCGCTGTCTGTGAACACTCTAGCAGTGGTTTGATGGTCCTAGGCCCTATTGTCTGGGAGCTATTGAACATTGAAAGCGTTAGCCGGCTGCATTTTTTTCCGGTCGGCGGCTTAAAGTCAGGGTTGGAAATATTCGTGTAAAATCGCGCGGGGTGGTAGCGCCCGAAGCATAGGCTCTGCTTCTCGGGGCCGCTGTCTGTGAACACTCTAGCAGTGGTTTGATGGTCCTAGGCCCTATTGTCTGGGAGCTATTGAACATTGAAAGCGTTAGCCGGCTGCATTTTTTTCCGGTCGGCGGCTTAAAGTCAGGGTTGGAAATATTCGTGTAAAATCGCGCGGGGTGGTAGCGCCCGAAACATAGGCTCTGCTTCTCGGGGCCGCTGTCTGTGAACACTCTAGCAGTGCTTTGATGGTCCTAGGCCCTATTATCTGGGAGCTATTGAACTTTGAAAGCGTTAGCCGGCTGCATTTTTTTCCGGTCGGCGGCTTAAAGTCAGGGTTGGAAATATTCGTGTAAAATCGCGCGGGGTGGTAGCGCCCGAAACATAGGCTCTGCTTCTCGGGGCCGCTGTCTGTGAACACTCTAGCAGTGCTTTGATGGTCCTAGGCCCTATTATCTGGGAGCTATTGAACTTTGAAAGCGTTAGCCGGCTGCATTTTTTTCCGATCGGCGGCTTAAAGTCAGGTTTGGAAATATTCGTGTAAAATCGCGCGGGGTGGTAGCGCCCGAAACATTGGCTCTGCTTCTCGGGGCCGCTGTCTGTGAACACTCTAGCAGTGGTTTGATGGTCCTAGGCCCTATTGTCTGGGAGCTATTGAACATTGAAAGCGTTAGCCGGCTGCATTTTTTTCCGGTCGGCGGCTTAAAGTCAGGGTTGGAAATATTCGTGTAAAATCGCGCGGGGTGGTAGCGCCCGAAGCATAGGCTCTGCTTATCGGGGCCGCTGTCTGTGAACACTCTAGCAGTGGTTTGATGGTCCTAGGCCCTATTGTCTGGGAGCTATTGAACTTTGAAAGCGTTAGCCGGCTGCATTTTTTTCCGGTCGGCGGCTTAAAGTCAGGGTTGGAAATATTCGTGTAAAATCGCGCGGGGTGGTAGCGCCCGAAACATTAGGCTCTGCTTCTCGGGGCCGCTGTCTGTGAACACTCTAGCAGTGGTTTGATGGTCCTAGGCCCTATTGTCTGGGAGCTATTGAACATTGAAAGCGTTAGCCGGCTGCATTTTTTTCCGGTCGGCGGCTTAAAGTCAGGTTTGGAAATATTCGTGTAAAATCGCGCGGGGTGGTAGCGCCCGAAACATAGGCTCTGCTTCTCGGGGCCGCTGTCTGTGAACACTCTAGCAGTGGTTTGATGGTCCTAGGCCCTATTGTCTGGGAGCTATTGAACATTTGAAAGCGTTAGCCGGCTGCATTTTTTTCCGGTCGGCGGCTTAAAGTCAGGGTTGGAAATATTCGTGTAAAATCGCGCGGGGCGGTAGCGCCCGAAACATAGGCTCTGCTTCTCGGGGCCGCTGTCTGTGAACACTCTAGCAGTGGTTTGATGGTCCTAGGCCCTATTGTCTGGGAGCTATTGAACATTGAAAGCGTTAGCCGGCTGCATTTTTTTCCGGTCGGCGGCTTAAAGTCAGGGTTGGAAATATTCGTGTAAAATCGCGCGGGGTGGTAGCGCCCGAAACATAGGCTCTGCTTCTCGGGACCGCTGTCTGTGAACACTCTAGCAGTGCTTTGATGGTCCTAGGCCCTATTATCTGGGAGCTATTGAACTTTGAAAGCGTTAGCAGGCTGCATTTTTTTCCGATCGGCGGCTTAAAGTCAGGTTTGGAAATATTCGTGTAAAATCGCGCGGGGTGGTAGCGCCCGAAACATTGGCTCTGCTTCTCGGGGCCGCTGTCTGTGAACACTCTAGCAGTGGTTTGATGGTCCTAGGCCCTATTGTCTGGGAGCTATTGAACATTGAAAGCGTTAGCCGGCTGCATTTTTTTCCAGTCGGCGGCTTAAAGTCAGGGTTGGAAATATTCGTGTAAAATCGCGCGGGGTGGTAGCGCCCGAAGCATAGGCTCTGCTTATCGGGGCCGCTGTCTGTGAACACTCTAGCAGTGGTTTGATGGTCCTAGGCCCTATTGTCTGGGAGCTATTGAACATTGAAAGCGTTAGCCGGCTGCATTTTTTTCCGGTCGGCGGCTTAAAGTCAGGGTTGGAAATATTCGTGTAAAATCGCGCGGGGTGGTAGCGCCCGAAACATAGGCTCTGCTTATCGGGGCCGCTGTCTGTGAACACTCTAGCAGTGGTTTGATGGTCCTAGGCTCTATTGTCTGGGAGCTATTGAACTTTGAAAGCGTTAGCCGGCTGCATTTTTTTCCGGTCGGCGGCTTAAAGTCAGGGTTGGAAATATTCGTGTAAAATCGCGCGGGGTGGTAGCGCCCGAAACATAGGCTCTGCTTCTCGGGGCCGCTGTCTGTGAACACTCTAGCAGTGGTTTGATGGTCCTAGGCCCTATTGTCTGGGAGCTATTGAACATTTGAAAGCGTTAGCCGGCTGCATTTTTTTCCGATCGGCGGCTTAAAGTCAGGTTTGGAAATATTCGTGTAAAATCGCACGGGATCGTAGCGCCCGAAGCATAGGCTCTGCTTCTCGGGGCCGCTGTCTGTGAACACTCTAGCAGTGGTTTGATGGTCCTAGGCCCTATTGTCTGGGAGCTATTGAACATTGAAAGCGTTAGCCGGCTGCATTTTTTTCCGGTCGGCGGCTTAAAGTCAGGGTTGGAAATATTCGTGTAAAATCGCGCGGGGTGGTAGCGCCCGAAACATAGGCTCTGCTTCTCGGGGCCGCTGTCTGTGAACACTCTAGCAGTGCTTTGATGGTCCTAGGCCCTATTATCTGGGAGCTATTGAACTTTGAAAGCGTTAGCCGGCTGCATTTTTTTCCGATCGGCGGCTTAAAGTCAGGTTTGGAAATATTCGTGTAAAATCGCGCGGGGTGGTAGCGCCCGAAACATTAGGCTCTGCTTCTCGGGGCCGCTGTCTGTGAACACTCTAGCAGTGGTTTGATGGTCCTAGGCCCTATTGTCTGGGAGCTATTGAACATTGAAAGCGTTAGCCGGCTGCATTTTTTTCCGGTCGGCGGCTTAAAGTCAGAGTTGGAAATATTCGTGTAAAATCGCGCGGGGTGGTAGCGCCCGAAGCATAGGCTCTGCTTATCGGGGCCGCTGTCTGTGAACACTCTAGCAGTGGTTTGATGGTCCTAGGCCCTATTGTCTGGGAGCTATTGAACATTGAAAGCGTTAGCCGGCTGCATTTTTTTCCGGTCGGCGGCTTAAAGTCAGGGTTGGAAATATTCGTGTAAAATCGCGCGGGGTGGTAGCGCCCGAAGCATAGGCTCTGCTTATCGGGGCCGCTGTCTGTGAACACTCTAGCAGTGGTTTGATGGTCCTAGGCCCTATTGTCTGGGAGCTATTGAACATTGAAAGCGTTAGCCGGCTGCATTTTTTTCCGGTCGGCGGCTTAAAGTCAGGGTTGGAAATATTCGTGTAAAATCGCGCGGGGTGGTAGCGCCCGAAACATAGGCTCTGCTTCTCGGGGCCGCTGTCTGTGAACACTCTAGCAGTGGTTTGATGGTCCTAGGCCCTATTGTCTGGGAGCTATTGAACATTGAAAGCGTTAGCCGGCTGCATTTTTTTCCGGTCGGCGGCTTAAAGTCAGGGTTGGAAATATTCGTGTAAAATCGCGCGGGGTGGTAGCGCCCGAAGCATAGGCTCTGCTTATCGGGGCCGCTGTCTGTGAACACTCTAGCAGTGGTTTGATGGTCCTAGGCCCTATTGTCTGGGAGCTATTGAACTTTGAATGCGTTAGCCGGCTGCATTTTTTTCCGGTCGGCGGCTTAAAGTCAGGGTTGGAAATATTCGTGTAAAATCGCGCGGGGTGGTAGCGCCCGAAACATAGGCTCTGCTTCTCGGGGCCGCTGTCTGTGAACACTCTAGCAGTGGTTTGATGGTCCTAGGCCCTATTGTCTGGGAGCTATTGAACATTGAAAGCGTTAGCCGGCTGCATTTTTTTCCGGTCGGCGGCTTAAAGTCAGGGTTGGAAATATTCGTGTAAAATCGCGCGGGGTGGTAGCGCCCGAAACATAGGCTCTGCTTATCGGGGCCGCTGTCTGTGAACACTCTAGCAGTGGTTTGATGATCCTAGGCCCTATTGTCTGGGAGCTATTGAACATTGAAAGCGTTAGCCGGCTGCATTTTTTTCCGGTCGGCGGCTTAAAGTCAGGGTTGGAAATATTCGTGTAAAATCGCGCGGGGTGGTAGCGCCCGAAACATAGGCTCTGCTTCTCGGGGCCGCTGTCTGTGAACACTCTAGCAGTGGTTTGATGGTCCTAGGCCCTATTGTCTGGGAGCTATTGAACATTGAAAGCGTTAGCCGGCTGCATTTTTTTCCGGTCGGCGGCTTAAAGTCAGGGTTGGAAATATTCGTGTAAAATCGCGCGGGGTGGTAGCGCCCGAAACATTAGGCTCTGCTTCTCGGGGCCGCTGTCTGTGAACACTCTAGCAGTGGTTTGATGGTCCTAGGCCCTATTGTCTGGGAGCTATTGAACATTGAAAGCGTTAGCCGGCTGCATTTTTTTCCGGTCGGCGGCTTAAAGTCAGGGTTGGAAATATTCGTGTAAAATCGCGCGGGGTGGTAGCGCCCGAAGCATAGGCTCTGCTTATCGGGGCCGCTGTCTGTGAACACTCTAGCAGTGGTTTGATGGTCCTAGGCCCTATTGTCTGGGAGCTATTGAACTTTGAAAGCGTTAGCCGGCTGCATTTTTTTCGGTCGGCGGCTTAAAGTCAGGGTTGGAAATATTCGTGTAAAATCGCGCGGGGTGGTAGCGCCCGATAACATTGGCTCTGCTTCTCGGGGCCGCTGTCTGTGAACACTCTAGCAGTGGTTTGATGGTCCTAGGCCCTATTGTCTGGGAGCTATTGAACATTGAAAGCGTTAGCCGGCTGCATTTTTTTCCGGTCGGCGGCTTAAAGTCAGGGTTGGAAATATTCGTGTAAAATCGCGCGGGGTGGTAGCGCCCGAAACATAGGCTCTGCTTATCGGGGCCGCTGTCTGTGAACACTCTAGCAGTGGTTTGATGATCCTAGGCCCTATTGTCTGGGAGCTATTGAACATTGAAAGCGTTAGCCGGCTGCATTTTTTTCCGGTCGGCGGCTTAAAGTCAGGGTTGGAAATATTCGTGTAAAATCGCGCGGGGTGGTAGCGCCCGAAACATAGGCTCTGCTTCTCGGGGCCGCTGTCTGTGAACACTCTAGCAGTGGTTTGATGGTCCTAAGCCTCTATTGTCTGGGAGCTATTGAACTTTGAAAGCGTTAGCCGGGTGCCTTTTTTTCCGGTCGGCGGCTTAAAGTCAGGGTTGGAAATATTCGTGTAAAATCGCGCGGGGTCGTAGCGCCCGAAACATAGGCTCTGCTTCTCGGGGCCGCTGTCTGTGAACACTCTAGCAGTGGTTTGATGGTCCTAGGCTCTATTGTCTGGGAGCTATTGAACTTTGAAAGCGTTAGCCGGCTGCATTTTTTTCCGGTCGGCGGCTTAAAGTCAGGGTTGGAAATATTCGTGTAAAATCGCGCGGGGTGGTAGCGCCCGAAACATAGGCTCTGCTTCTCGGGGCCGCTGTCTGTGAACACTCTAGCAGTGCTTTGATGGTCCTAGGCCCTATTATCTGGGAGCTATTGAACTTTGAAAGCGTTAGCCGGCTGCATTTTTTTCCGATCGGCGGCTTAAAGTCAGGTTTGGAAATATTCGTGTAAAATCGCGCGGGGTGGTAGCGCCCGAAACATTAGGCTCTGCTTCTCGGGGCCGCTGTCTGTGAACACTCTAGCAGTGGTTTGATGGTCCTAGGCCCTATTGTCTGGGAGCTATTGAACATTGAAAGCGTTAGCCGGCTGCATTTTTTTTCCAGTCGGCGGCTTAAAGTCAGGGTTGGAAATATTCGTGTAAAATCGCGCGGGGTGGTAGCGCCCGAAGCATAGGCTCTGCTTATCGGGGCCGCTGTCTGTGAACACTCTAGCAGTGGTTTGATGGTCCTAGGCCCTATTGTCTGGGAGCTATTGAACATTGAAAGCGTTAGCCGGCTGCATTTTTTTCCGGTCGGCGGCTTAAAGTCAGGGTTGGAAATATTCGTGTAAAATCGCGCGGGGTGGTAGCGCCCGAAGCATAGGCTCTGCTTATCGGGGCCGCTGTCTGTGAACACTCTAGCAGTGGTTTGATGATCCTAGGCCCTATTGTCTGGGAGCTATTGAACATTGAAAGCGTTAGCCGGCTGCATTTTTTTCCGGTCGGCGGCTTAAAGTCAGGGTTGGAAATATTCGTGTAAAATCGCGCGGGGTGGTAGCGCCCGAAGCATAGGCTCTGCTTATCGGGGCCGCTGTCTGTGAACACTCTAGCAGTGGTTTGATGGTCCTAGGCCCTATTGTCTGGGAGCTATTGAACATTGAAAGCGTTAGCCGGCTGCATTTTTTTCCGGTCGGCGGCTTAAAGTCAGGGTTGGAAATATTCGTGTAAAATCGCGCGGGGTGGTAGCGCCCGAAGCATAGGCTCTGCTTATCGGGGCCGCTGTCTGTGAACACTCTAGCAGTGGTTTGATGGTCCTAGGCCCTATTGTCTGGGAGCTATTGAACATTGAAAGCGTTAGCCGGCTGCATTTTTTTCCGGTCGGCGGCTTAAAGTCAGGGTTGGAAATATTCGTGTAAAATCGCGCGGGGTGGTAGCGCCCGAAGCATAGGCTCTGCTTATCGGGGCCGCTGTCTGTGAACACTCTAGCAGTGGTTTGATGGTCCTAGGCCCTATTGTCTGGGAGCTATTGAACATTGAAAGCGTTAGCCGGCTGCATTTTTTTCCGGTCGGCGGCTTAAAGTCAGGGTTGGAAATATTCGTGTAAAATCGCGCGGGGTGGTAGCGCCCGAAACATTAGGCTCTGCTTCTCGGGGCCGCTGTCTGTGAACACTCTAGCAGTGGTTTGATGGTCCTAGGCCCTATTGTCTGGGAGCTATTGAACATTGAAAGCGTTAGCCGGCTGCATTTTTTTCCGGTCGGCGGCTTAAAGTCAGGGTTGGAAATATTCGTGTAAAATCGCGCGGGGTGGTAGCGCCCGAAGCATAGGCTCTGCTTATCGGGGCCGCTGTCTGTGAACACTCTAGCAGTGGTTTGATGGTCCTAGGCCCTATTGTCTGGGAGCTATTGAACTTTGAAAGCGTTAGCCGGCTGCATTTTTTTCCGGTCGGCGGCTTAAAGTCAGGGTTGGAAATATTCGTGTAAAATCGCGCGGGGTGGTAGCGCCCGAAACATAGGCTCTGCTTCTCGGGGCCGCTGTCTGTGAACACTCTAGCAGTGGTTTGATGGTCCTAGGCCCTATTGTCTGGGAGCTATTGAACATTGAAAGCGTTAGCCGGCTGCATTTTTTTCCGGTCGGCGGCTTAAAGTCAGGGTTGGAAATATTCGTGTAAAATCGCGCGGGGTGGTAGCGCCCGAAACATAGGCTCTGCTTATCGGGGCCGCTGTCTGTGAACACTCTAGCAGTGGTTTGATGGTCCTAGGCCCTATTGTCTGGGAGCTATTGAACATTGAAAGCGTTAGCCGGCTGCATTTTTTTCCGGTCGGCGGCTTAAAGTCAGGGTTGGAAATATTCGTGTAAAATCGCGCGGGGTGGTAGCGCCCGAAACATAGGCTCTGCTTCTCGGGGCCGCTGTCTGTGAACACTCTAGCAGTGGTTTGATGGTCCTAGGCCCTATTGTCTGGGAGCTATTGAACATTGAAAGCGTTAGCCGGCTGCATTTTTTTCCGGTCGGCGGCTTAAAGTCAGGGTTGGAAATATTCGTGTAAAATCGCGCGGGGTCGGTAGCGCCCGAAACATAGGCTCTGCTTCTCGGGGCCGCTGTCTGTGAACACTCTAGCAGTGGTTTGATGGTCCTAGGCCCTATTGTCTGGGAGCTATTGAACATTTAAAGCGTTAGCCGGCTGCCTTTTTTTCCGGTCGGCGGCTTAAAGTCAGGGTTGGAAATATTCGTGTAAAATCGCGCGGGGTGGTAGCGCCCGAAACATAGGCTCTGCTTCTCGGGGCCGCTGTCTGTGAACACTCTAGCAGTGCTTTGATGGTCCTAGGCCCTATTATCTGGGAGCTATTGAACTTTGAAAGCGTTAGCCGGCTGCATTTTTTTCCGATCGGCGGCTTAAAGTCAGGTTTGGAAATATTCGTGTAAAATCGCGCGGGGTGGTAGCGCCCGAAACATTAGGCTCTGCTTCTCGGGGCCGCTGTCTGTGAACACTCTAGCAGTGGTTTGATGGTCCTAGGCCCTATTGTCTGGGAGCTATTGAACATTGAAAGCGTTAGCCGGCTGCATTTTTTTCCGGTCGGCGGCTTAAAGTCAGGGTTGGAAATATTCGTGTAAAATCGCGCGGGGTGGTAGCGCCCGAAGCATAGGCTCTGCTTATCGGGGCCGCTGTCTGTGAACACTCTAGCAGTGGTTTGATGGTCCTAGGCCCTATTGTCTGGGAGCTATTGAACATTGAAAGCGTTAGCCGGCTGCATTTTTTTCCGGTCGGCGGCTTAAAGTCAGGGTTGGAAATATTCGTGTAAAATCGCGCGGGGTGGTAGCGCCCGAAACATAGGCTCTGCTTCTCGGGGCCGCTGTCTGTGAACACTCTAGCAGTGCTTTGATGGTCCTAGGCCCTATTATCTGGGAGCTATTGAACATTGAAAGCGTTAGCCGGCTGCATTTTTTTCCGGTCGGCGGCTTAAAGTCAGGGTTGGAAATATTCGTGTAAAATCGCGCGGGGTGGTAGCGCCCGAAGCATAGGCTCTGCTTATCGGGGCCGCTGTCTGTGAACACTCTAGCAGTGGTTTGATGATCCTAGGCCCTATTGTCTGGGAGCTATTGAACATTGAAAGCGTTAGCCGGCTGCATTTTTTTCCGGTCGGCGGCTTAAAGTCAGGGTTGGAAATATTCGTGTAAAATCGCGCGGGGTGGTAGCGCCCGAAGCATAGGCTCTGCTTATCGGGGCCGCTGTCTGTGAACACTCTAGCAGTGGTTTGATGGTCCTAGGCCCTATTGTCTGGGAGCTATTGAACATTGAAAGCGTTAGCCGGCTGCATTTTTTTCCGGTCGGCGGCTTAAAGTCAGGGTTGGAAATATTCGTGTAAAATCGCGCGGGGTGGTAGCGCCCGAAGCATAGGCTCTGCTTATCGGGGCCGCTGTCTGTGAACACTCTAGCAGTGGTTTGATGGTCCTAGGCCCTATTGTCTGGGAGCTATTGAACATTGAAAGCGTTAGCCGGCTGCATTTTTTTCCGGTCGGCGGCTTAAAGTCAGGGTTGGAAATATTCGTGTAAAATCGCGCGGGGTGGTAGCGCCCGAAGCATAGGCTCTGCTTATCGGGGCCGCTGTCTGTGAACACTCTAGCAGTGGTTTGATGGTCCTAGGCCCTATTGTCTGGGAGCTATTGAACATTGAAAGCGTTAGCCGGCTGCCTTTTTTTCCGGTCGGCGGCTTAAAGTCAGGGTTGGAAATATTCGTGTAAAATCGCGCGGGGTGGTAGCGCCCGAAACATTAGGCTCTGCTTCTCGGGGCCGCTGTCTGTGAACACTCTAGCAGTGGTTTGATGGTCCTAGGCCCTATTGTCTGGGAGCTATTGAACATTGAAAGCGTTAGCCGGCTGCATTTTTTTCCGGTCGGCGGCTTAAAGTCAGGGTTGGAAATATTCGTGTAAAATCGCGCGGGGTGGTAGCGCCCGAAGCATAGGCTCTGCTTATCGGGGCCGCTGTCTGTGAACACTCTAGCAGTGGTTTGATGGTCCTAGGCCCTATTGTCTGGGAGCTATTGAACTTTGAAAGCGTTAGCCGGCTGCATTTTTTTCGGTCGGCGGCTTAAAGTCAGGGTTGGAAATATTCGTGTAAAATCGCGCGGGGTGGTAGCGCCCGAAACATTGGCTCTGCTTCTCGGGGCCGCTGTCTGTGAACACTCTAGCAGTGGTTTGATGGTCCTAGGCCCTATTGTCTGGGAGCTATTGAACATTGAAAGCGTTAGCCGGCTGCATTTTTTTCCGGTCGGCGGCTTAAAGTCAGGGTTGGAAATATTCGTGTAAAATCGCGCGGGGTGGTAGCGCCCGAAACATAGGCTCTGCTTATCGGGGCCGCTGTCTGTGAACACTCTAGCAGTGGTTTGATGGTCCTAGGCCCTATTGTCTGGGAGCTATTGAACATTGAAAGCGTTAGCCGGCTGCATTTTTTTCCGGTCGGCGGCTTAAAGTCAGGGTTGGAAATATTCGTGTAAAATCGCGCGGGGTGGTAGCGCCCGAAACATAGGCTCTGCTTCTCGGGGCCGCTGTCTGTGAACACTCTAGCAGTGGTTTGATGGTCCTAGGCCCTATTGTCTGGGAGCTATTGAACAGTTGAAAGCGTTAGCCGGCTGCCTTTTTTTCCGGTCGGCGGCTTAAAGTCAGGGTTGGAAATATTCGTGTAAAATCGCGCGGGGTGGTAGCGCCCGAAACATAGGCTCTGCTTCTCGGGGCCGCTGTCTGTGAACACTCTAGCAGTGGTTTGATGGTCCTAGGCCCTATTGTCTGGGAGCTATTGAACTTTGAAAGCGTTAGCCGGCTGCCTTTTTTTCCGGTCGGCGGCTTAAAGTCAGGGTTGGAAATATTCGTGTAAAATCGCGCGGGGTGGTAGCGCCCGAAACATAGGCTCTGCTTCTCGGGGCCGCTGTCTGTGAACACTCTAGCAGTGCTTTGATGGTCCTAGGCCCTATTGTCTGGGAGCTATTGAACTTTGAAAGCGTTAGCCGGCTGCATTTTTTTCCGATCGGCGGCTCTAAGTCAGGTTTGGAAATATTCGTGTAAAATCGCACGGGATCGTAGCGCCCGAAGCATAGGCTCTGCTTCTCGGGGCCGCTGTCTGTGAACACTCTAGCAGTGGTTTGATGGTCCTAGGCCCTATTGTCTGGGAGCTATTGAACATTGAAAGCGTTAGCCGGCTGCATTTTTTTCCGGTCGGCGGCTTAAAGTCAGGGTTGGAAATATTCGTGTAAAATCGCGCGGGGTGGTAGCGCCCGAAACATTGGCTCTGCTTCTCGGGGCCGCTGTCTGTGAACACTCTAGCAGTGGTTTGATGGTCCTAGGCCCTATTGTCTGGGAGCTATTGAACATTGAAAGCGTTAGCCGGCTGCATTTTTTTCCGGTCGGCGGCTTAAAGTCAGGGTTGGAAATATTCGTGTAAAATCGCGCGGGGTGGTAGCGCCCGAAGCATAGGCTCTGCTTCTCGGGGCCGCTGTCTGTGAACACTCTAGCAGTGGTTTGATGGTCCTAGGCCCTATTGTCTGGGAGCTATTGAACATTGAAAGCGTTAGCCGGCTGCATTTTTTTCCGGTCAGGCGGCTTAAAGTCAGGGTTGGAGATATTCGTGTAAAATCGCGCGGGGTGGTAGCGCCCGAAACATAGGCTCTGCTTCTCGGGGCCGCTGTCTGTGAACACTCTAGCAGTGCTTTGATGGTCCTAGGCCCTATTATCTGGGAGCTATTGAACTTTGAAAGCGTTAGCCGGCTGCATTTTTTTCCGGTCGGCGGCTTAAAGTCAGGGTTGGAAATATTCGTGTAAAATCGCGCGGGGTGGTAGCGCCCGAAACATTGGCTCTGCTTCTCGGGGCCGCTGTCTGTGAACACTCTAGCAGTGGTTTGATGGTCCTAGGCCCTATTGTCTGGGAGCTATTGAACATTGAAAGCGTTAGGCGGCTGCATTTTTTTCCGGTCGGCGGCTTAAAGTCAGGGTTGGAAATATTCGTGTAAAATCGCGCGGGGTGGTAGCGCCCGAAGCATAGGCTCTGCTTATCGGGGCCGCTGTCTGTGAACACTCTAGCAGTGGTTTGATGGTCCTAGGCCCTATTGTCTGGGAGCTATTGAACTTTGAAAGCGTTAGCCGGCTGCATTTTTTTCCGGTCGGCGGCTTAAAGTCATTACATTTACATTACATTACAGGCATTTGGCAGACGCTCTTATCCAGAGCGACGTACAACAAAGTGTATAACCAGAAACCAGGAACAAGTATGACGAAACCCCTAGAGAGAAGTACCGGTCCAAGTACAGGGAACAACCGCATAGTTCAACTTGGACCCTGGTGGTTAAACTGATTAACACTAACAACGAGAACGGCCACAACGCAATCTATGGAAAAATAAATAAAAATACAAGTAGTCGTTAAGACTGGCGCATCAACTAAGTCACCTATTAAACAGCTGCCTAGTTACACCCCTAAGTTTAGTCATTTACAGGGGGGGAAGGGAGGGATGGGGAGAGGTGCAGCCTGAAGAGGTGGGTCTTCAGTCGTCGTTTGAAATTGTTCACAGTCTCAGCTGTTCTGACCTCCACAGGGAGGTCATTCCACCATCGTGGGGCCAGAACAGACAGGAGACGTGTTCTGGAAGTGCAGGTGCGAAGAGGGGGAGGTGCTAGGCGTCCTGAGGTAGCAGAACGGAGGGATCTGGCTGGCATGTAGGGTTTGAAAATCTTCTGAAGGTATGCTGGGGCTGATCCCTTGACTGCCTGGTATGCTAGAACCAATGTTTTGAATTTGATGCGAGCTATAACAGGCAGCCAGTGGAGGGTAGTGAGCAGGGGAGTTACGTGGGAGTGTCTGGGGAGGTTGAAGACCAGACGAGCCGCAGCATTCTGGATGAGCTGCAGGGGTCTGGTGGCAGATGCCGGTAGTCCAGCCAGAAGAGAGTTGCAGTAGTCCAGGCGGGATAGAACCATTGCTTGGACCAGGAGCTGGGTTGAGTAGGTGGTGAGAAAGGGGCGGATTCTGCGGATGTTATATAGGAAAAATCTGCATGCCCGGGTTACTGCTGCAATGTTGTTGGAGAGGGACAGCCTGTTGTCCATCATCACTCCGAGATTCTTGGCGCAGGGTGATGATGTCACTACGGTGTCCCCTAAGGAAATGGAAAAGTCGAGGAGGGGAGAGGATAGAGCAGGAATAAAGATTAGCTCCGTCTTTCCCGGGTTGAGCTTCAGGTGGTGATTGTCCGTCCAGCTCTGTATGTCCCTCAGGCAAGCGGAGATGCGGGCGGGGACCTGTGAGTCCGATGGGGAGAAGGAGAGAAAGAGTTGTGTGTCGTCGGCATAGGAATGATAGGACAAGCCATGGGCAGATATTACAGGGCCAAGGGATCTGGTGTACATGGAGAAGAGAAGGGGACCAAGGACTGAGCCCTGGGGAACTCCGGTAGTGAGGGGACGTGGTGGTGATACCTTACCCGCCCAGGCAACCTGGAAGGAGCGGTCAGAGAGGTAGGACTCAATCCAGTCAAGGACTGTGCCGCGGATCCCTGATGCTGCCAGGGAGGACAGGAGGGTAGAGTGGTCCACAGTGTCAAATGCAGCGGAGAGGTCTAGAAGAATCAGGACAGAGGAGAGGGAGGCTGCTCGTGCGGCATGGAGTGACTCACTGACCGAGAGGAGTGCAGTCTCAGTCGAGTGGCCAGGCCTGAAGCCAGACTGGTGGGGATCAAGCAGGTTGTTCTCAGAGAAAGTGTAATACAATACACAAATATTCGTTTTATAAACATACTTTGACATGTCATTGTAGTGCATGCACCATATTCCCACCAGAACCCATGGCAAAGGCATAGACCATTAAACAGTTAAACACCAAGCTTTTAATTTCTAGATGCCCTCTAAACATTCCCCAATATGGAACTGTCAGCTGTACCACCTTATGAAACGAACATGTCACATCCATACAAAAACTTTTCTCATGATTATATTATGTCATTCACTTATTTTCCCAGCAAGGCATAAGCAGCATTCCACCACCTGTCAAAAATATTAATTATGTCACTGTCACTGTATGTACTGAAGACAGCAATAAAATAAGAGCGACATTGACAAACAAGTTCTGCGCGTTCTCAGATTCCCGTGGTTGGCCGTGGCGTCTCTCGAGAGAGCACGGGGTGCTGCGCTGCCGTTCGTTCTGACCATATCGGGTTATCCCTCAGAATCCCGCGAGCGAGACAGAAATTTGCAGCGGTAACGCGACCGACATCGCGCGCAGCCAAGACCCCGGCCCATTTCCCGGCTACTGTGACGCCGGCATTTTGGAGTTCGGGACACAATCATCCCAGAAGAGTGACTCGCACTGTCACCGTTACGGTGATTCATCTTTCGTAGAAGGGTGACACTACATACATAGTTCGATCTGTTTATGGTCACAGATTAACACATTGAATTGTTTATTTATTTGCTGTTGTAACTGCAATACGGATAAGCTTATAATGTTTTCATTAACAAGGTGCTACCTGTACCAACATCTGAGGGTATCCACCCTATTCCTGCCCTACAATTCTTAAGAATGTCCTCCCAGTGTCCTTGTAATAAGGGGCACCAGAATGGGGCAGGGTTGGGGGGAGGGATGTTGCTTTTTTTAACCCCCACATTTTTGTTTTTAACATCGCCAAGTTTCTTGCTATAAATTCTCACTTCTCCCAGTATTATATATCCACAAACATACCAGGGAAAATATATGGTTCATGGATTAGGAGGGGAAAATACAGAAAAACTTTTTCTGTCTCAGGTGGAACAGCAGCTTAGCATGGATAAAGCAGATCTCAGTCACTTTAGCCATTTCAGTTTTGGGGTTTGACTTTGTCTTTCCAATACGAAAACATCCAGGCATGGTATATGCTATGAGCGTTCAAACAACCGTCACCAGGATTAGGGTGCAGAAATTCATATTGTATAGCGCTAAAAATAGATGTATTTGTGATTAGGTTATAATTGAAATTATAAATTGGAAACAGATTCCTATCAGACATTTACCAGGTCCACTGTTTGAATGCCATTCTCAAACTGAAAAGTCTTTCGAGTGAGGTCAGAAATAAATATGAGACAGGCGTGCCATTTCTCAGCCTTAACTGTGTGATCACAGACTGTTGATCAGCTGTTAGAGAAGATATTCAGACTAATAAATAGGCAAGACAGTCCATCACCACCGTAAATAGCAATACTGTCAGCATCTTGCGCCTGCTCCTCAGTTGTGTAGCCTACATCTCAGTAGAGTGACCTTGAATCACCTGCTCAAGAACAAACTTTGTTTGGCATCTCCTGCCCACCGATAGTCAATGTCATTGAATGAGTTTAATGGTTAAATTGTTATAAGAAAAGGCCAGAAAACGTTCCTGAAGGCACAGCAAGCTTTCCTGGATTTCCTGAAGAGCCCTGCGTGAGAAATAAGGCATTATAACAGCAAAATGAGAAGATCTGCTGTTCAAAGGCAAACATTAGTCATTAGCTAATATGTGAGGTTTGTGGATATTGCATAAGGAGCTCTTCAAAATATGGTGGGCTAATGTGTCCTTTGCTGACGGTTCCTGTCTTCAGTGAGGTCGCACCACGTGTCTGTCTGCCTCCGGAATGTGGCCACGCCCAATTCTGCCGAGCGGACGCGGTCGCTCGCATCCACGCCGCGCGTGTGTCCTTCCGTCACGCGGAAGCTTGTGTCTTTCGGAAAGCCGTTCCCCGGCAGGATACATCGTGGCACGGTACCGCTCCCAATGACAGCCGGGCGGCTTAGCCAGTTTCCCCCGATTCAGAGTGCCCTCGGGAGAGCGTGACCCGGTGTAGGAGGCGTTAGCGTCCTGGTTAGCGAGGACGGTATCGATGTCACTCGCAGCTGATTAAAACAGTGTCACTGCAGCAGCTATATAAGGCTTACTGGATTGGCACAGGCTAAGTCCAGTATATTTCTACACAAGTATAGTCCTTAACATGTATAACATCAACATGTTATTGTATAGCAGTATACAATAATAAAAAAGATATACTATAGTAATATTTTTCAAACTGCCCCCAGTTCCGTGCTAACACTATAATTCTATATCTGTTATTTCTGGGTGAAAGTTTGCTGACATCCTCAGAGAGAATGAAGCTGAAATGTAGAGGGTGGGGATGGAGAAGGGAACCAGAGAGATGTGTCAAGAGATGGCCAATGATTCTGCTGTCCAGACCACAGTGGGAGGCTTGTTCTACCACTGGGAGGGCAGAAAAGACAGGCATCATGTCTGGCCAAAACAACGGCACAGGGAGTGGATAGCCAGTCATCAACATAAACATGAACCCTTAAATACTGACTATAATCACATTTTATGACAGCACTGGTAGAGTCTACTGCCTTTATGGTCCTGTTCCACATGGGCTTTGAGATACAGAAAGTGGAAACGACCGGTGGGCCTCTATAAAAATGCCGATGTGGCAAGCTCCGCCCCTGTGAGACTAATGCCGACTGCCCTGGGACAAGATCCGAGCTTCTGTTTGACACAGCAGGGCATTTCCTAATCCCCAGTGAAGCCGGTGATGATGGTGATGATGATGCTCAAAATAGAACCATGTCACAATACCCTAATATGACACCTTGTGTGTTTCTCTATACACGTCTTGTGATGTAGGTTTTGAGTTACATTGCACCGTGTGGCCCAAGCAAAGGCAGACTAAATAATAACTGTAACTTGAATGGCTGGATGTGAGTGAATGACTGTGACTGAATGGCTGGATATGAGTCTAGAACAGATGCTGTTTAAGTTTAATAGACATTTCCTTCCATTTTTTTTTCAAGATTATTGTTCTTTTCAGTTCATGTTTCTTTACAAAAGCTTTTAGTGTAAGTACAGTCCAGAGCAGTGAACTTCTCACACAGTTCCTCACTGAGGAATCTGTAGAAAGTGCTCCTGCCAGTGAAGAAGTGCCCCTGTAATGCATACCCACATATCCCACACTTACCCTGCTGCTCTTAGCTCAAGTGAGACCTCTCCAAATATAAACGCTGTATGTCTGCCGGCTCGCTGCAAATGCGCGCAGGCTTGCACGACCGCCGCGCAGCATTTGGCACGGGTGACGCAACCCGATGCAATCCGGAATGCCGGAAGTCGGTTAGTAGCGTGCAGTGACAACGGCTTCCTCCTAAAGTGGTGACGATACGTTCACCTTGTCGGCTGGTTTGTAATCTGGAAATCCATCTCGTGCAGTGGGGAGGCTCAATCACAACCTAGAGTTTCTCAGCGTCAGACTATGAGTGATCTGGTGATAACTTTTTTTAAACTGTCTCTTAACGTCCACCATCCAGCATTGAACATATTTTTGTTGACATCTGAATATGCTTTTAGACTACATTAAATTATATGTTAAATTCCACAACATGCTGTAATTTTAGGACACTTGCTATCAAGGAAATATGTGTCATGGAAATGTTGTACAGTACTGTGCAAAAGTCTTAGGCACCCTAGATATAAATATAACATATAGTATATATTTGGTCGTATATGTTTATTTTTTGTTTTCTTTAGTGTGTCAGTAGAAAAGAGCAAATTTGGGATTTCCAAACATGAATTTTCCAAAAAATGAAATTTTACAGATACATTTTTGTATTTTGTTAAATAAAGTAATATTTTAAGTAATAGATTACTTTTCAGATAAAAACTTGATAAAGGGTCTCTGGGATTACCTGGAGAGCCAGAAGCAAGCAAAACAGCCAAAATCTGCAGACGAACTGTGGCAAGTTCTCCAAAATGCTTGGAACAACCTACCAGCTGATTTTCTTATAAAACTGCTGGACAGTGTACCTAAGAGAATTGATGTAGTTTTAAAGGCGAATGGTGGTCACACCAAACATTGATTTTATTTAGTTTTTAACTATTTACTGTTTTTTATATTATTATTTTTTTGATATTTATAACCTTTCATTTCATTATTTTTGAAAGCATGTTAGCTGTACAACATTTTCTTTTTTACAGGTGCCTAAGACTTTTGCACAGTACTGTATATTTTTCATTTGCCTCAAAACTGCTGGTTTTCTTTTTACCTTCCAGTTATACATTATTTGCATATTTTACATATATTTATCCCCAATCATTACATTTTCTCCCAGATTGGAGTAGCCAAACACAACTGTTGGCTTTTGTCTCATAGCTGCTGCATGCTCCTTTTAACCCTTTGGATAAAAGCGCTATATAAATGCAGTCCATTTACCATTTAGTAGTTTGTTTGGAATGGTTTCACAACATTCTAAGTCAGTCTTCTAGCCACTAGTTACATAAGCATTAGGAGTGTTCAGTTAAGAACACCCAAATCACCTATTTGTGACCTCACAGCTTAAAGGGTTCATTGGGGAGGATGCTGGCAAGCACAGGAGTCATCCAAAACATGTTTGGCCTGAAGTCGCTTCTCAGTCTGTAGTCCCCCAGCTCAGCTGGGTAGCCATTGGGTCAGTGGACCAAGCATTCTGTGCTGGCGGAGACTATGTGCCCATGGCTAGCGTTTTTCGCAGGATCCACGACCAGACAAGTCAGCTTTGACGTCTTCATAACTCCGATGTGTCTGTACAGATTAAGCCGCATTGAGTTCCTTGTTTTCTGTGGCACTGTTGCTTTTGATTGGTGAGCTGATGACAGCCAAGTTTCCCTAAAGAGTGAACAGCGAGGAGAAAGCGTGCTCTCGTGTCCTTCTGAGCGCACTGTAAACTGTGGGGATATTTTTATTTGCAGACTGGCCGGCTCCCATGTTTTCGCATGCTTTAAAGGGACTGGTCACTTTTAGAATATGTGTATCCTCGCTATTATTTATAAAATTATTCCCAGTGCAGTAGGCTAATTCAGTACTCTCACAACAACAACAACAGCAACAATGGGGACCAGCCAATCAGAAACGAGCAAGGCAACAAATTTGACACCGAGGAGTGCAATCCTAAAAAAAAAAAAAAAAAAAAAAGTGAATACAAGCTGAGCGGGAAAAATAATGGGAACCTCTTTTCTTATTCAAAATGCTTCGGTTTCAAATTAAATTGTATGATTGAAACTGAATGATTCAAATCTGGGGCCACAATAACAGCTAGCCAAGCCAGAGACCTACATGATTTCCATGTCATCCTCCGCAGCACAGGTGTCAAACTCCAGTCCTGGAGGGCCGCAGTGTCTACTGGTATCAGTCATCGATTGGCTAAAGAACCCACATGCCTTGTTCTCAAGGCCTTAATTGGCAGCTGATTAAAAGGAAACCTCAAACACCCGTAGACATTATGGCCCCAAGGGAATTTAGTTTGACATCCCCACTCAACAGGTTATTGCAGTTCATAGAATTCCCTCCAAGCTCTCCTCATGTCATCCTGGCAACAACAGTGAGCGCCGATTGGCTCTGGCTAACAAAAGATTCTAACAACATGCTTGCTGCATTTCCTCTTCGGCTACAGAAAGAGCATGTCCCATAAACAGAAACGCTAAAGTACTTCCGCTGTCAGTTTACGTCATGGTCTGTGTCTAATAAAGTGCAAATCCAGACTGAAGGGTCCTCTCTTCTGCACCAAGTCCCTTTAGCAACAATTAATTATGTCTAAAACCATGCAGTCTTATTGGCTCATTGGTCAAATGTGAACCAATAGAATGTGGCCATGTTGCTCCCTGTAAAATGTCCAGTGTTGATTCAACTCTTAACAGATACTATTTGGTCCCACTCTGGAATGTGTCGAATTAAATTACGTTGGAGTTGAATTAACACTGGACATTCTACTGTGTGCCTGTGTGAAATGACAAATGGCCTCTGTTTATCAGTAACATCAGCCTTCCCTGGGCCTCTAAGCTAACTGTACCAGTTTGTATTATGCACACACTTATCATCTGCAAGTATCAATATGTAATACTGTGTTTTGTAGTTGTCCAGTCACCTTTGGTATGTTCTTATTGTACGTAGCTTCGAATAAACGTGTCTGCCAAATAAATGTAATACTCACATACTCATCATTTAACAAACGTATAATAACTCTCATGCAAAGCATCAAAGTTCATTTACTAAGTTTTTTTGTGAAATATTGCGCATTATCCCTGTAAAATAAACTAAATAAAATAAAGTTGAAAACTAAAGGGTTCACTGTGTATGTAATGCCCAAATAATGTACGTATGACCTTCAGATATTCCATTCAAACATCAATGTGCACCGAGCCAACTGCAAACGTTGGTTGGCACAGTGACTGTGTGTCCTTCTCCATGTAACACATTCCTACTGGATTTTTTCCTGCCAAAGAGAGAGACCAGCACATTTCAAATGCAAACTGGTTTTAGTAACTCAATCCAAGGGCAAATAAACCACCAATGGAATCATCTAAACCTGTTCCTGGCTCCAGCATCCTTGTCAGGACATTTTCACAGAACTAGGTTTACCCAGCGGACAGTGCTTGTTTGTTTTTCCAGTCATGGGACATTGACAGGGAAAATGAGATCATGTCTGCTCTGACACATGAACATGCATTGTGATATCTATCAGGTTATACTGGGACCTGGTGCAGGAATTTCAAAGAGCCCACTTGACTGGGTTCCCTAATTATTATTATTATTATTATTATTATTATTATTATCAACAATAATAGTTTCAGTGACAGAGGCTATAACCATGCCAGTGACAGCTGTGGTCAGTAGTCCTGTATGATCCCACATTTCCCCCATTGCTTCCCTGGGTCAGCCGTAGGAATTGTGAAGGCCTTCTGGGTAATGCCTGCCGTGGTCCAGTGGGCGGAACATAGCATGGGAAAGAACCGGCCCGATAATGTCAGGCGGTTTAAAGGTCCACTCTGGTGCTGTGAGGTCCTTCCCGAGTTTGTGCAGGATACTGCTGTAATGGGGCTTGCCTGTAGCTTGGGCTTGGGGCACAAATGTTTATGATAGTTATACTTTGTCCATATTCCACGGGGGACCAGGGTAATTATATGTCTAAAGACTGGGAGTGGATGACACCCCCCCCCCCCCCCCCCAACCGCTGCAGCTGTCTCGACTCTTCAGGGTTCTCCACACGTGCCTCCCCTGGGTCAAATTCTGTGTTTAATAAAGTGCCCTCTGACACCCAATCCACATCATTTACATTGTGACCCATTTATTTTTATATACATAATGATGCACCACATAGGGAGAATAATAAGAAGAAAGATTCTCTCAATAGAGAAGCTATACTATATATTACGACAATGCATAACACTATATAGTTCTACATAGTAGTGCAGAAGATTATGTAGTTTTAGACAGGTGAACAAGAGAATCTGTCTTTTCTGCAGTTTCTGCTGATGTGTCAATCATCTGAAAAGTTAGTTTTAATGCACTTAAATTAATCCTGACTATCTATTTCTGCATCTTTTAAGAACTCTTTTTTAAATGGCTGAATTCAAAATTTAGCTCCTCCCTCTCCCAGTTTCACTGCTAAACTGTCTCATATCCAGGCCCCTCCCAATTTTTGCATTTCATTTCTCTTGAACAGCACACAAACAATGTTTGTCATTGCACCAAAAATTTTTTTTGCTATGTCTATACATAGCGATTTTCCATGATGTAATGCCACTAAGGTCAGAGCTATGTCCATACGTAATATTTTTCCGTAAGGTAATTTTACTAAAGTTATACTTGTGTGTATACATAGTACAGTTCCGTAACTGTTGGGCAGTTAACAATGTTCCCCTGGATACAAGGTTCACGTAAGAAGAGTCTTGACCATGTGCACAGTGATGTGTCAGTGTGGGTCAGGATAATTTCTCTAAGTTTTGAAATGCCCACCCATGCAAATAAGATTAAAAACATATGGGGTGGTTTGCAATGGATCAGAACGATATAATGTTCTCTTCGCTGACCTAACAATTCAACGTCAGACAAAGGAGGGGAGAATTAATTTCAAGGTTTTTTTCATGCTTTTCAGTACGGATGAACAGCTTCATCTTTGTCATCAACATATCAAGGTTGAAACTCTTCATTTGCTTCATTGTGTTATGAATGTTTGCTTTTGAACAAACTATAACGCAGCACATTTTTTTCTGCAAGAAAACAAGTCATTCATGCCGTGTACAGTGAGGTTTATGAATATAGGACATGGCAAACAAAAATCTGTGTTCTCCACATGGAAAGTATATGTTTTCAATTCACTACACCACCATACACCATATTTATAATTTACCTGGCTTTACTATGTTGTGATTATGATCTGCAAAACTTTGACGTTTGCACTTATATAGAATACGTATTGCAAGTTTCAAAATGACATGTTTAATGATCCTCTGGTCTTGAACTTGAAACCAACTTGATTTGAGGAAATCTTGCCTTTAAAAAATAATCTTCTACAGCTGTATATCATTTAGGTCATTACCATCTATAACGATTTATAGATGGAAATGACCTCATTATGATCAAATACATTCCTTTCACACATCTGCTAGAATAATTGTACAAATGCAGAATTGTACCTACTTACATTTTATTTGATACCAAAAAATATTACAAAGAAATATCCAAATTGTATATACAATTGCCTGATACATTTATTTGAAGCTAATGTTTCTTTACCTTGAACTTCCATTCACTCAAATTATTGATAATATTTTTAATTTAACTGTTTGTTTATTATTAAGAATATGTTTGACTGTGAGCAATGAGGTTATTGAATCTTGAAAGGTTATTTTGGAAGGTGTGGTTCGTTGTTTGCCAGTCCAGGGTGTATTCCTGCCTCTCACCCAATGCATGCTGGGATAGGCTCCAACACCCCCGTGACCCTGCCCAGGATAAGCGGGTATAGATAATGGATGGATGGTTCTCTGGCAGTGACCATGTGAAAACTGCAGTTAATGTGGCACCTCTTTGGCCAGGGATGGATTTGAGGCACTGACTATTTTATAGGCTGCTACCAAATCACATAAACCACTAAAAATACCACAATAGCACAGGACAATAGAAGTATACACACCTCTGGGATTTGTGCATCATATCATAGCCTATGTGTATCTGCCAGTGAAACCATTCGCACATTATATTTCACATTTAGGAAATCCACCCAGGCCTAGAAGCTTGCCAATACTGGCTCATTATACTTGAAGATGCCACATTTTCCACAAATGCAAACAAACCAAAAGCTTCCGGAAACTGTTTCCACAGAAGTGGGGGGTCCAGTGTCCACTGTCAGTTAGTGTAACATCACTCAACAGCTTTGGAATTATCTATGCAGGGTAGAGTTGTTGCGGTCTCTCTTTGTTTATGGGGGGTTTTACTGGAGTTATGCAGCCTTATCTATGTCAAATCGAGTAGTGTGTGGTATATCTGTGTCTGGGGTGGTGTGCGTGTGCGAGTGCGAGCGAGAGTGCGAGCGAGAGTGCGTGAGTGCGTGTGTGTGTGTAAGTGTGGCAGTATTTATGTGTGCACTTTGAGAAGTATGTGTCCGTGTGTGGCTCTGTGTGGCTGTGTGTAAGTGTGCGCATTTTCACTCTATACATGCAAACCGTTGTGTTCACAAGGATGCGCCATTTCCTGTATGTCTCCAACTCCAGTCTACCTGTCCTTTCTGTCCTTCAAAGGAATATTCTGTAAAACACCATTAACCCTTTGAAGAGTAGGTTGGCAGAGGGGGTAACTACAGTGGCTCGTGCCGATGCCCCTTTGTCCTTCTTGGCTGAAATGCCCCCTGGACCAAATAAAAAATATTATTGTTATTGTTGTGTTGTTGCTGCTGTTATTGTAATATTTATGATTACTGTTATTAAACATAATAAAATAACCGTAGTCATTATAAAACTAAAATGTCAGATGATAGGGCAATGGGGGCAGCAGCTGCTCTTTTCTCATGAGTGACGTGACACTAACGTTCACAGTCAACAGAACATTCAGTCACCTCATTGACACCTTCAACTGGAATTTTTCAACCAGGTACATGGTGCGCACAAGTCTGTGTGTGTATGTGTGTGTGCGTGCATGTGTGAGAGCGGGAGGTTTCATAAAATGTTTGGCTTCAGCCCCTGCCCCTCAAAAGTCTGCGCATACCCTTGAGACCATTTGTAATATGTTTAAGTGAATCCTGTTTTTTTTGTTTTTTGAAAATGAGAAAAAAATACATTTTTATTGGCAATTACACCTTTGTTCATATTAGAAACGGCAGCTGCTAACTGCTGGCTTGTTCATGTGGTCGGTTATATGGTAATAGCACCACAAAAATGCTTAACCTACTATTAATAATATTTCATTAACGCTAATGGACTGGCGTTAAGAACAAAACCATTACAAGAAACAAAATGGTCGAACCATTTTTTTTTTTTTTTTTTTAACTGATGAGTGTCGATAGCTTTTTTAAACTAATTTCATAAGAGCAGACACTGGCTACTATTAATAGGACGGTCGCAGAAGTCACAGTTAGTACCCCATAAATAGCAACACTAATGCACTAAGCTTCGGGTCATATTTTTATTGATTTTTTTCATCAGTTTTACCCTCTGCGCCAGTGTCATCATGGCATGCCGTCTTTTCCCAGTGCGCGTGAGGGCAGGGCAGAGTCCTGGCATTTCTCTGCCGTTCAGTCACCGCGCGCGGCGTGGCGCGACTGGTCACCAGCTTTCACCTTGATCCGTGCTGCCAGACGAGGGTAGCTTTGAAGCTGTCAAGTCGCTGAAGTTTTTTTTTTTTTTTTTTTTGGGAAGTTGAGGTCTGGTGACATCAGATCATGCTTCAGTATGTGGCAGGACGGCCAGCGTGACGAGGCGGTAGACCGCACCCCCCCCCCCCTCCCCCAGTAGTTGGAAATGATCTCATTCCTCAGTGGCTCCACGTTTATATAAAGGATGTGCCGCAGCGGCAACACAGAGCACAAGCACACCACAGGGGCACGCCGGGAGCTTAGCAGCTGGGACTAATTCACATCACAGGCAAACATGGGACTGCTGGTCGAAGATCTGGTAAGTGGTACAAGGATGTTTGGGATGGATCATTGATCCATTCAGTATTTTTTTTTTTCTTGCTGTGTATCAAAGGAAAAAATTATTATTATTATTATTATTATTATTAATTACATTTATATAGCACTTTTACAAATGCTCAAAGTGCTTTACAGTGAAGGGGAACTCACCTCACCCACCACCAAAGTAGTTTATATTTATACATTTAGGCCTATGTATTGTGCCATGTAATCAATGGACATTGATTATTTTGTTTGCTGTCCTTAAATGAAAACTTTTAGTCCCAGTGGGGTTTATTAATTTAATTACAAAGCCAAACTGCTTTAACTTGAGGAGCTTGACTGGACTGGAGGAGATTTTTGCTGGCTTATGCTTAAACTGTGCAGACATGTCAGCTTAATATATTTGTGATTGAAACCTTTTAAACCACCTCTAAGGTAAACCAACGGTCTGTCTGTTGCACTGTATTTTAACATTTCTCTCATTCTTTAAAATATCTTTTCAGCTTCTGCAAACTTTCAGTGTCCTCAGAACACACATTAAACACATTTATACATCAATAATTAATGTAATAATTACCTATTAATAGTAAAGCTTTATAAATGCTCTTGTGTACAATGCCAATATAACCTTGTCCTCAATGATTCCTTTTATCTGCAGTGGTGATTTCAGGTGCTTGGATGTTGATGTGAAAATTTTGCATAAATTACGGTGCTCAGAGGAAGGCAGCAATACACATGACACATACCTTGACGCATCTCATTTCAGTTCATTATAGCACATGCAGTTTTATATTATACCCAACTTTTACTGGTACAAAGTTTCCATCATTGGAAGCTACTAGAAATCTCTTCCCTTGGACAGAGTGCTTAAAGCGTCAGTAATACTGATATGCTTTTAGTGATGTCTATGGTGTGAGTAAGCACTCAAGTAAGAGTCTCGTGCCCACCCATGCTGGCATCAGGCGCGGGCAAAATGGTACAGGGGGTCGCCAGGGATGCAGCGACTTTTGTGGGGTAAAGAGCCAACGGCAACCGCAAGTTTTCCCTTTCTGTTAAAAGGTCGTAGGCAAGAAATGCGAGAGCAAAAACCGCGGAGGGCTACTGCAGGAAGGCTTCGCCGAGGGAGAGTACGAGACGGCCGTCACTCAGGAGAAACAAGATGGCCGACCGTCTCACAGTGACCTCCCTTCCGCCGCCACCACAAACGACAGCCCGCCAGAGGACCTCTACCCGATATCATTAAAAGTAATGCAAAAATCTCTCTAGTCTAGTCTGGTCACTCATTTAATTTAAGCTTAATGCACAAATATGAAGCACAGCCTTTTTCGGTTCTCATCTCGACCGCGGTAAGACTGATGCGCTGCTTCATTTTGTTGCTGCAGACTGACAGAGCGGGTCGGCTGAAGCTGGAAACGGTGGAAGACCTTCACAATATTCTGAAGCTGAAGAAGAGGAGGAGGGCGAAGAGGGTGCCAGTTAAGAAGGCGGAACCGAAACCCGAGGCTGTGGTAAGGGATGGTCTTCAATACCGAACACCTTCTCAACCTGATAGCTAACTCTAGAAGCTGGGATGTGAAACCTGTGTTTTTTAAATTGAATTGTCCCTGGGAACTATGACGAGAAAAGGGAGGTTGACCTGTAGGTAACAAATCGGGGGCGACATAGCTCAGGAGGTAAGAGCGGTTCGATCCCCCGCCCTGGGCGTGTCGAAGTGTCCCTGAGCAAGACACCCAACCCCTAATTGCTCCCAACGAGCTGAGTGGTAGCCTACCTTGCATGGCAGCCTTTCACCTTTGGTGTGTGAGTGTGAGTGAGTGAGTGTGTGTGTGAATGGGTGAATGAGAGGTATCAGTTGTAAAGCTCTTTGGATAAACCATTTACCAAATCGTTTACAGAAGTCAAAAAACAGGAAATGCATTGCTTTAAAATCATATATTCTCTGTTCTTCAGCCTGTTGTGGTGGATGGGGATATGTTCCTGAAAGCCGCTATTGAGAATAAATTGCCTGTGATTGAAAAGTACCTAGCTGACGGCGGAGATCCCAACATCTGTGACCATGTGAGTCAACCCTGCTTGCATTACATGGCAGAATGGAAATTTTAATGCCTACTCCAGGCAAAGAGCTCAAAGACTCAATAGAACACCTCTCCTTTCAGTTTAAACGGACTGCGTTGCACCAAGCTAGCTCAAGGGGCCATGTGGAGATTGTGAAAAGACTGCTAGAGGCTGGGGCTTTGATTGAGAACAGAGATAAGGTATGTTTTAAAAAAAGCATTTTAATTTGCTAAGAAAACCTATGTGCAATTATCCAAATAAATGTGATGAATTTAAAATTTTGTTGGCGCGTTGCTGGCGTACATTAATGAAGTTCGCGCTGTGCTGATTTTCCCGCCACAGCTGGAGTCCAGCGCTGTTCACTGGGCCTGTCGGGGAGGCAGTCAGCCAGTACTGGAGCTGCTGTTGAACCACGGGGCAAATTTCAGGGCCAGAGACAAGGTACAGATTGCTTGCACTACTGCTTTCTGGACACTAGAGGGCAGTGGTACTTCTAGATGGCCGACCACAACGTCACATTATCAAATCTGGAACTCGGGACTGAAATACAGAATTTTTATTTTATTTTTACAATTACAGCTGTACTGAAGGTTGAGAAGGTGTGAACTATGGTGCTGATTTATTAAAACTTGTTTTTATTGATGGCTCTTGATGGTTTTATCTTAGCTGCTGAGTACTCCACTACATGTGGCAGTTCGAACTGGCCACTACGAGTGTGCTGAGCATCTGATTCAGTGCGGGGCCGATATCAACGCCAAAGACATGGTAAGAATTATACCTAGACTCCATTCGTGAAAATGTTGCATTGAGGCCCAAAGGGCCATTGCTTTGAATAGTGTGTGCGGCTAAACCAATGGGGGAACTGCACCCCAGTGTTTGATTTTAGGGAATCCTTTTGACTGTTTACTCAGGTTCTTCCAATCTGGGTTGTGTATCTTTCAAGCTGCAGGATGGCGAAACCAATGTAATATTCGTGAATATTCGTATTCACTGGGATAACTAAGTGAAATCATCTTTTTTTTAATCAGGTTACACAATCAGAATTATGGCATTTAATGTTATCATGGTGGAACGAAGTGTTTAGCTGTATCATTCTATAAGAATAAAATGTAACTTTGACAGTGAACAGACCATACTAAAATTTCACCTCTGGATATTTATGCTGACAGATACAGGCTTTCGGTCTTTCAACCAATGAAAATACACAACACAGGCGAAAACGGTTCAGATTTACAAACAACCAGGCATTTTCAGTTTTGTGTTTGTTTTCGCCCAAACAGGACGGAGACACACCTCTGCACGACGCTGTGAGAATAAACCGATTCAAATTCCTTAAACTGCTGTTGTTATACGGTGCCAATCTGACCATCAAGAACTGCGTAAGTACAGTCAACGGTGCCCAAAAGCTGTATGAGGCTTGTGATGCTGTCCATAGAGCTGTGTTATATAAGTCATATACAACTCTACCTACACAGCTGGGCGGCTCAGTCCCCCACTACGATGCTTTCTGCTCTGAGATTTCATCTGTATCTATTTGTTCTTTCTGTTTTGCTTGGGTGAATCAAAACCCTTAGTCGAAAAGCATGTTCTATGATGCGCAATCCCAGCAATGAACTGAATGAATTTTCAAGGACCACAGCACCACCTAGAGGCAAATGTATTCCATTACATTACATTTGTTTGGCAGACACTTTTAACCAAAGCGATGAACAATACGTGCAAGTACCAAAGGTCATTGGAACACCTGCAAAACACAGGTCTGATAAGGTACAATACTCATGATGTAACAGTTAATAATAGCCATGAACACATTGAGTCCAGTTCACACTGTGAGAATAGGCTAGGTCAGAAAGTTATGTCGAGTCAAGACTAGGAGGCATGACAACAAGCTACAACATCAAGATAACAATACAAGTGCAATATAAGTGCTGGATGGAGGTACAAGTGTAACATGAAAGTGCTACAGGAACAAATTCAAATTCCCCAGCAGCACTTACCAGATTCCTATGGCCTTACGTCCTTGAAATTTCAGGTTGTCACAATGTGCTCCTGAAATCAGGGGCCTAGTTAATAAAACATGGAGAATGCGCACACATGAAAAATGTGATATTCATCAGAGTTGCTGGTGGGGCACGTATACATAGTATTACTGATAAATTGCACGTGTAGTATAAATGTGCACATATGCACAGGCTTCAGTTTCTTGCAGCAGTAATGCTTTTAATTTGCTCTTTAAATGTTAGTCTGTTCATGAGCAGTTCATCACCATGATGGAAGAAGGTTGCTCGGTCGCAGAATGCACTCTCGAATGCTCTGAAATGCTCAGGTTGCCTTTATCCTCTGAAAGCATGTCACGTTTAGAACTAGCTGTGTGCACATCAAAGTGTAATGCATGAGTGGCTTGGACCAACACTTCATAATGTGTCACTTAATTAATGAGCAATGCGTTTGCCACATCTTATTCATCTCGTGTTCATCAAGTTATCCATTTGATGTGGGAATGGCATCATTGCATTAACTTACCATATTATCACATACAGTACTTGTGCTGGTGCTTTTATTAAAATTTTTTTAGGATGGCTGTTATAAAATGCAGGGCCCACATTCATAAAGCATTTTGGAGTAAGAGATCAGTTTAGCTTTTTAGCTCATAATAGATATGGTGAGGCTATGGACTAGGCAAAACTGATCCTAGATCACCATTCCTGCTTTGAGAGGTTTTATAAATATGACCCCAGTTCAAGATGAATGTGAATAACCAAGAAAACACACGTTTTTTTTCTTCTTGGTTTCAGGAGGGAAAGTCCCCATTGGAGTGTGTTCTTAAGTGGCAAAATGGAGCAAAGGACATTCTGAACACTTATGAAGAGGACACAAACTGTCCGTCCCTGTGAAGCCGAGTGTATATCTGAGTGAAAATGTTTTATCTGTTAATATTTCTGATTGTGTGGAAAAACATTGCAGGTCAATGTAAAACTGAGTTAATGAGCCATAGGCTAGTGCTTTGGAAGCATATTCAAGTACGTTTATTTATTGAGAATATTTATGACATTCAGAATGACAAGCGACAGAAAGGAAAATGGAAAATTGATTTTTATGTATTCTCGGAAAGAGAGGTACTATTTTTGGAAAGTTTATTGTGAGATAAAATGTCTTTGCGTCATAAGGCAAGACCGGTCTGACTACTGCAAAAAGTAATGGTTCTTCGAAAATAAATTGGCATGTATTCTTGGAAAGCGAGTTACAGTTTTTGGAAAGTTTACTTCGAGATAAAATGTCTTTGCGTCATAAGGCAAGACCAGTCTGACAACTGCAAAAGGTATGGGTTCTCCTTTCCTGGGATACACCTAAATGTTTTGGCTAACACATGCAAGCCGAGTAAAACGAACATTGCAAAAGAATGTTACACACACGTAACGTGTGTAGACTAGTGTCTGAAGTGAACTGAAGCCGTGTCTGACAGTTGGTCAAGAGAATGTTGAAGAGAGGATGTTGTGTAAGGACTTGTCTGTTAAAGAAACTCAAATGTAATGCACAAACTGAATGTATTGTAATTTATGACTAAAATATTTTTGTACATTTTGTTTATTTAAGCTATTTAATGGGAATAAATAACAGCAGTGCTTTGATAAGCATTTTGTCTTTTCCTTTATAAAACAAGTGATTCTGTGGTATCTTATTGTATGCTATAAAGCAAATTTGTACTCACTGATATACTTGGATTTACCTAACCAAAACCGCCTGGGATTCATATATTACATTACATTACATTACAGGCATTTAGCCATATATATTCTGGTATGTAACAGGATGTTTTATCAAAGTTTCCAAGTCTTTACCAATAACTAAAGGAAATATCATAAAGTATAACGTGAATGAAGGGCACCACTGTGAACCATTCTCTGAAGTGACATTATGTGATTGCATAGTGATTAATACTTGAGTGCATGAGTACTGTGACAAGCAATGATTCTGTCTTGGAGACTTTGGAGCATCACTAGCACTTGTGTGCTTTTAAGGAATCTAGATACTATTCCTTACTGTTTCCTCCCCTGCAGAGTATTGCTCTTTCTGTTTTCAGGAGGAAGGTTCCAAAAGCTTCCCATACATTCATATTGCCTAGGGGTCAGAGTTCCTGGTTTTTATAAATGGTACTGGGGCTGAACTCCTGCTATGGAAATTGTAGTAATTAGTTAATATGTGCTTCTGTTTCTTCAGAGGAAATGTTTGTCATTTGGTTGTAATATGTTCTCATTTCTACCAGTAATCCATGGAAATATAATAAGGAGGATGAAAAGCTTTACTGTCAACGGCTCCTTCAAGTAACATGCTGTGATTGTATAGTGGTGGATACTCTGTATCGTGGCTACAGCAACCCTGGTCCAAATCCAGGTCATGGTAGACATTGGAGTTTCACTAACATTAGTGTGCTTTTCCGGGATCCTGCTATTTCTCCTTAGTGCTTCCTCCTCTGTCGATTTCTTTTTTGACAACATTTTGAGAGAGTAATATTGCTCTTCCTGTCTTCACAGATAAGGTTCCAAAAGGTATCCCACATGTGGTTACATGTCCTTCCTGTAAGTAATGGAACTGCCTTAAAGAAGTATACATTAAATTAACTGAATACTGTCCTCAGTTGTACACTGTTTAGGTCCAAGGTTATTGTCACAAACAAACAGAAACTAGCTATGTACAAAACTAGCACTGGAAAAAAAATTGTGATCTGAAATAAAATTAAGAAGCACACCTGTCTAAGAGACTAAAACTCATCTATATGCTTTTAATGAATTCAAATACCTCTCCTCCTTTTCATCTCTTAGATTAGATTTTTTTTTTTAAAGCTGTTTTTCAGTATTTTGAGAACATCGCGTCCGTCTTTTTTGCCCAGCAGCCCCCAGAAGTAACTCATCTTGACATTAGTGGTTACATATATAAAGCATATGGTTGCAGAAACCCTAGTGGGAATTTGGGTCAATGCCAAACTTTGAGGCATCAGGAACATCAGCCTACTTTTACTGAATTCAGTTACAACATCTGTATTTGCCTTAAGCTCTCCTGCAAATTACAAATTTGGGAAAGCATTTTCAAGATGTACTAATCCTGACTGCTTCACAGATGGTCTGGAGATGAAAGGTTGTTGGCTGTTAATAAACAGTCCTGGGTTCAACTCCTGACCATGACAACAGTCTTGTTTCTTTGAAAATGTGATTAAGTTTTCTCAGAGGAGGTGTTTTGTGACATTTTCTTATTTCTTCCAGTAATTCACAGAACTATCATACGATAAAGATTAAATGCACGGCTGTCAACAGCTCCCTGTAGTAATATCCTGTGATCACATGGTGGTTAATACTTGGCAATTTTTGGTGCAGCAACCCAGTATTGAATCAGGATCACAACAGACTTTGGTACTAATGCTAACACCTGTGTGCTTTAAATATATACCAATATCTCTCCTTACTTTTATCGCTCCTGCAGATTTCATACTTGTTTGACAGCAGCTTTGAGAGTGTACAGAACAGAACAGGGCCCAGAACAGACAGAGACATGGTCAGGAAGGGTAGGCATGTAGGGGATTGGTCCAGGCACACACAGGTTGCAGAATGTAATGCCTGGCTGCTGTGTAGAGTCTGATGCTCTATTGAACATATTTAATACAGTGGGACAGAAACAATTCCTCTCAAGGGGAAGCTGCAAACATCTTCTATGACAAAGGGAAGCATTTTTGACATCAGAATTTAATTCAATGACTCATAGGGGACTAAATATTGAACTTTTTTTTAGTAATATGGCTTTGATCTGTAACTACAATTACTTTCCTCGCAATGTGAAACAGTGGACATTTTACATACAAATATAAGTTAATTCTTTGATGATAATGTACTCTTGGTGAAACAGTGGTTTAGTGCAAAAGGCTTGCTAATAATTATTGAGAATTTGTATCAGACTTTTGTGTTTCAAGTTTGCTATTATCACTTCAGGTGTTATGATGCTGTTTAAAGATGTGGTCAAATCACAGCCGGCTTCTGAATTACCTACTGTTTTTCTGTTAAACTCAGGGATATGTAGACACTGCTAATAATAGTTAATGGACATCTCTCTAATGGCAATTTTCATCACTTGAATTTTGGCGCTTATTTCGGGAGCATGGATGCTATCATGCAGACTTTTTTTGTAAGTCCATACACTTAACCACCCCAACAACAGAAACCAGGTTACATAATTTAAGAAGAAAAAAATCTTGTAAATTAGATTAATTGCATGCGCAGCCCCGTTTGATAAGACTGCTTGCTAAGTAGGAATCGCCATAATAAATCAGTGGGAATGGTGTGTCCAAACAGCAGGAATTCCTGATAAAGCAGGACGAATTCCATCCCTGCTGTCTATCATAATCCCATTTCACATCCGGAACACGGTCGGTGACTGGGGTTAAAAAGCAGGGATTATGTTATCCCGTACGAATGCTTTGCAGCAATTACCTACATAATGAGTAAATTTACATTTTCCAGCTCGGGAGGACTTCAGCCGCTTTTCTGTTTTTAAATGCTAATGTGTCGTCTGGGTGGTCTTGAACATGCCCGGCAGCCTACTTGATTTTCCGGAAACACCACTGATGTAATCAATCTGCGACCGAAGTCAGGGAATGAAGGACATCGAAAGATGATTGGTATTCCTTATAAAACACGTGTATTCATAAATTTGCGAAGATAATAGCTGGCTAATTTAGCTAGCTACCTAGCCAGCTTCTGTATTGTTACTGTAAGATGGAATCATCGGGGACTCGAGCAAAAAGGTTGTAAACTGAAACTTGAACACGTGTAAGACTTTCTTGAACAAGCTAGTACGTTAAATTACAGTGTAACGGTTTTGTCTGTTGACAATACAATATAGCTCGCTACAATATAGCTACCCTGTTGCAACACGAAGTTGACAGTTGACCTTGCTTCCCCGTTGGTAGCCAACTAACATTCTGGTTCTCTATAGCTACACGGACATAGCTAACACATAGCTTGCACGAGCTAGTCCCCTGCATTGTGTTAACCTCTGAAGAATAGCAACCCATGAAGGTAGCACAGTTTACTGTCAAGTTATTTATTATCAGTGATATGTGTCTGTATTGATTTCTTTTGTTAATCCGTTGCAAGTTATTGGCAAGTTTACTAATGCGTCTACTAAGTGAATTCGTGACCTATGTTCCGAGTTATATTGTCAACGACGTTAGCCAGATTACTAGAATAAATTTTGACTCGACATCAACTCGAAAGTCCTTTGACGTAATTGTGCAACGTTAACCGGCTAGTTTTGCAATGTATGTTTCTTGCTTGGTGAATGTGGTTGCATTCTAGACTGATAGCAATCTAATTTTTTGTGAGACAGTTCACTAATACAATAGTAGCTAGGTAGCTGTCCGTAATATCTTTTCCGGGTTTGTATACACCTCCCTTCATTTCAAGTCTTTGTATGAGGAAGAATGGTTTATTTATTTGAAAACAGTTTTGCGTTTGATAGAAAGCATTCTTGGTGTGTATGGTTACCATTGATGTGCAAATTATTTATGCAAATTTTGTGACTTTTAACTGCAGGCTACCCAGATGTGTACTCTGAAGTAGCTGCTATTTAGATAGGTAGCATTGTGTAGTATAAACCTCTCACCTGACGGTGACTATTACTATATTTATAGTATAAAAATATAGTAATAGTATTTATATTTATAGTATAAATATAGTAACAGTAATATATATATAACATAACAGTACTATAAGCCCTTTATCAGTCACTCATTAGCGTTCACACGGTTGATGAAATTGACATTGTTTCAGATATTATATATGTTTTTAACATTTTTATATCTGTTTTTTCTTTTTTTTTTAATTTTTTTTTTTTAATAAAGATGCACCCTAGATGTAGATGAAGTTGGCCCCTGAACATATGCAAGATGGCTACTGAGGCGCCTGTTTCTGCAACTGGTGCTCAGATACCAAAACCAGCACCTAGGGACTACTACTGGGCTCGCTCGTTTCTAGCTGGCGGTAATATGATTTCTGTTGCATGTTTCGCGGGTATACAATTTGAAGGGTTTGTCAAATAGATTTTAATAGACTTTATTACTGAGAATGGTTAAGACGTGTTAAAATTTGAGGCATAAGTACATGGTTCAGTAAAGCTTTATTTCAGTCCTGTTCAGTGATTTATTTTTTAACATGCGAGGCGTTAAAAAGTAAATCTTCCTATATATTTTATGGCTTTAGACAAAGAAACGGATGACACGTATAGCGAACATGCGATTAAAATATTTGCAACTAGGGTGTTGGTTTGTGGTGACATGAATGGTGTACTATGCTGCATATTGAAATATGCTGGATATTGCAAAATGCTGGGTATTACAGTTTACTTAATCTTGCAAAATTAAACAGACCTGCATAAACGTATGTTTACACAATAGCACTGAAAACAAATCCAGTGAAAAATTTCAGGCTGGCATTAATGCGTGTGCTTTCTTGTCAAGGCGTTGCAGGATGCTGTGCCAAATCCACCATTGCTCCTCTGGACAGAGTGAAGATATTACTGCAGGCGCAGAATCCCCACTACAAACACCTTGGTCAGTGGGTCTTAAGAGCCAGTGCGGTTTTTTTCTCTCCCTGCTTCTGTGAAAGATTGATGACTGTGACAATCACCCATGTTAAATTTTCTTTGCAAGCACTGAGGCTAACGCCCAAATGCACTAAGCATGCATGTTCAAAAGCATATAGGCCTGTATGTATAGTCAGTTGGTGTATTACAAACTTGCCAAAGGTGCCAGCTTGATTTTTGTAATTCATATTTTAAATTGGTAATTCATTAACAATCGCCATTCAAGTTCAGTGAGCATATTGGCAGCTTGTTGTGATCTCAACCCAGGTCTTCCCATTAGAAGGTCCTTGAATGATTGCAGACATCAGGCTGGTTAAACAAAAAAGCATGACTTATTGCAGTGCTCCTGAAGAAACAATTATTGTCTTAAGCGTATTCTTAAAACGTAAGAACCTCTGCTGACCATAGCTTTTGTTTTGGCGTGGCTGACAATGGGCCTGTGGATGCAGTTTTAGCTCTGTTTGAATTGTAGGGGTCGTCGCCACTATCCGCGCCATACCAAAGAAAGAGGGCTACCTCGGCTTGTACAAGGGGAACGGAGCCATGATGGTCAGGATATTCCCATATGGAGCCATTCAGTTTATGGCCTTTGACAATTACAAGAAGGTGCATTTTTTTACATTTTGAGTGAAATTTGCCCTGCGGGAGATTTATTGCCTCCTTCGTGCTGATGCAGAATGTTCTGAGGTTGTTTCCGTGGTAAAAATAGAATGAAAGACCTTCACGGCAGCTGGTGGTGTTACATGTGCGATCACGGGACGCAGTTGTACCCACCAGGAAGACAATTCCCTGTAGTAAAAAAGAAAAAAGAAAAAAAGCAACAAACCAAGCAATATAATTGGGGTCACAATGTGTATGACATCACCACAATTGTAAAGTGCATTGTTGTGCGTTGTATCCTTCATCGGGGCGTGAGCAGGGCATTGTGCAAATATTTGGCTGTCTGCTAGTTAATTTTATTTTTTTTATGACAGTGATATTTATTATTTATGTATTTATTTCAAAGTTAAGTCTTTGAGTCAACAAATGGAATGTGTATGTAATGTTCTTTTTTAAAGCATTTTTAACTGATATGTGGTTGGTCTGATGTATGCTGTATAATTTTAAGCAACTAGTACAAAAACAACATAATGAACATGTGCATCAGGATGATTCTAGTAGTAGCACTAGAGTTGGGATTTAGCCATTTATCCAAGCTACTTCTGCTTTTGCACACGCACACTTATATATACATGCGTGCATACACTGTGTAAGTACATAAATATATCAATGCAAGATGGATTTTGTACATGCGTGCATTTTGAAATGCTCTGAATCGCTTTTTTAACAGTTGCTAAGCAAACGGCTTGGAATCTCTGGACACATACATCGGCTTATGGCTGGATCTCTGGCTGGTAAAGTCATTGTTATTCTATTTAATATGGTAGGAGTAACTGGGGGTTGTCCACATTTAAATGGGTTCAATTGTAATATCTAATGTAGCCAATTTGCATTTTGCTTACTAAGTATTGAACTTTAGATTTAACTCCATGTACCTGTTGTTTTTACCTGTAGGAATGACAGCAGTAATTTGCACTTACCCCTTGGATGTCATCCGTGCCCGGCTGGCATTTCAAGTGAAAGGGGAACACAGATACACAGGCATCGCCAACGCCTTCCTGACCATCTACCAGAAGGTATGTCCATCTGAGACATGAACATCTTTCATTCATGTTTACTTTTTGTGGGATATTGGGGAAAAATCCTCAGAATTACACAGTACTGGTTAATGTTTTTTTTTCTTCCTTTTTACAGGAAGGAGGCGTCTCTGGGTTTTACAGAGGGCTAACACCCACCATTATTGGCATGGCGCCATACGCAGGTGAGAAATAGACGCTGTGCAGTAGTAGAATGCACTCCTGAATGATTCCTGAAACTACAGGCCAATTTCTCTGCTTATTCCTGATTTAAATTTCCCAATTAACTCTGTTTTACTAAAAACAATACATTGTTTCAGGACTGTGTAGTTCAGCCTAAGTTACCTTTCTGTGTTCAGCAAACAGTCAGGCCAGACTTACTTGTCATTTCTGTCTCAGTTTTTATGTCGGTCTTCCCATGCTGACACCTCAAGATATGTTATCTCTGCTCAGCTCCTTCTCAAAAAGAGAAATAATCAGTTAATAATAATCAGTTTCTGACTACTTTTTCAATATTTGGTATTTTATACTTCCTGTCACACGCCTTTTTTTTACATGCTCATCTCTTTGTAAAATATGTCCCTGTCTCTTTGTAACCCATAGAATCTAGGACCACACGACTATGCAAAACTATGAAAAAGGAAAAGAGGAAAGGGCAAGTAATGAGATGGTATTTTCTGCAGTGCTGGTATAGCTCGCTAAAATGGTTTGCTAGTTTAAGCTAGCTTACATTAGCAAAACTGATTGGGGGAGGGGTGAGAAATCACCATAGCTAGCAAAGCTTGACACTGACTGCTTATTCTTGTATAACTAAAAACTGTCCTTTTTAAAATTCATTTTAGGTAAGTATGAAGTTCAAATCAAGCCACCTAGGTGGATAGCCCAGTCGGTGATTAGATTTTGTTGCTCTCTATATACTGTATCCCTGAATTGGGCGTGTCCAAACGAAGTCCCAGTGTGCCATGCCAAAGAAATGCAAGGCATGTCTCCAGTCTAACGGATTCTACCCTCAAACATAGGGTCCTTTTTTAAATCTTGACAATTTTTTTTCCTGTCCTTTTCTGTCCATCTTTCCTGCAGGCTTTTCGTTTTTCACCTTTGGCACCCTGAAGACTTTGGGCCTGGCCCACGCTCCGGAGCTGCTGGGACGCCCCTCTTCAGACAACCCGGACGTCCTGGTGCTGAAGACCCACGTTAACCTGCTGTGCGGCGGGATAGCCGGAGCCATTGCACAGACCATATCGTAAGTGGGCCTGAACGCATCGACAAGGGCTGCTGTTTATCTGGCCTGGAACTCCTGTACATTCGATTCAGTTCAAGTTCTATTTGTATAGCACTTTACATTAAGGCCCCGATTTCAAAGCACCTCACAGTCCTTTATGGAACAGGCCCTGAAGCCCCCATACTGTAAGTAGGGACGCCAGTTTATCTTGGGCAGTTTTCTCACCTGTAATTCCTCTGCAATAGGTTGAGAGAGTCTTCTTGTTAGTCAATTATCACTCTCTAGTACTCTACCTGAATTACCGTTAATGAACCCATCGAAGAGTAGATTTATGGAATGTTGTTATTATTATTATTCAAAATTCTAAATCAGTGTTCTAGAACCCCTTTGCTTTCAGTTACCAACAGTGATTGTTACATCAGCATTAAAGTGTTCAGTTAAGGACATTCTCATCACATATTTGTGATCTCACCCCTTAGGGTTAAATACAAATGATGATAGACAGCAATGCTCCCACACTGTCACTTGTTACTTTCAGTGCATAGAACACACAGCAGACATTTTCATAGTGCTGACTTTAGCAGCAATGTTTTTGTCCTTTCTAAGCAATGGGAAGTAGGTCTACATATAAAAATAATCACTTGCACAAAACATTATTAAATAAGAGTAATTGTAACAATTAAATGGTTTGCAGCGTTGTAGGTTTAAAAAAATAAATAAATGGCTCAAACGGAAAAAATCTGAAATGAAAGATTTAAAGTTTGTAATTAAATATGATAAAAGTTGTTCTACAGCCTCCTCTTGTTCTTTGGTGGTGCTTTGTTAAAATTTGTAAAAAGGAAGAGGCGTTTCTTTCTGCGTCAGTGTCAATGCAGCACTTTGTTTGTGTGCCAATGGTTTTATTGAAAGAGCAGCTGCTCAAAGATTTCTTTTATGTTTGACATTTCCTCCGTGTCACATTCGTTCTTCTACCCAGGGTATTGGGCCAACTGATTACTTTTATGTGGGTCACAATTGATCACTAATGCTATAAGTATTAAGGTCATTGCTACAGTCCAATTCCTGCCGTGACCCCACAGGGTTTTTGATTGTAAAGCAAGTTGGAATAATTTTGAGCCATGTGCCCTAGATATACTGGTGCCCCTACCCATGAGCAAACCAAGGCCAACAGTGGCAAGGAAACAATCCTTGAATGAAATTGGCAGAAACGTATGGGGCGGTTACACGCTCTTGGCGGACACTGGGCTGACTGATTAAAGTGATGACAATGACAGAGTGTGGAGCAGTTTGTGTTAGACTATGGAGTGATTTCGGTTAAATCCAACAAACTGTGCATGTCTTAAGCCTTCCCCAGTGTGCGCAACTACAGTTCTTGGAATGTGTCTCAGAAGCGTCTGTATTGAGGGACTGTGTGACTGTCAGTAATCTGTCTCTCCTGCAGCTATGAGTGTGTCAGTAATCTGTCTCTCCTGCAGCTATGAGTGTGTCAGTAATCTGTCTCTCCTGCAGCTATGAGTGTGTCAGTGATCTGTCTCCTGCAGCTATGAGTGTGTCAGTGATCTGTCTCTCCTGCAGCTATGAGTGTGTCAGTAATTTGTCTCTCTTGCAGGTATGAGTGTGTCAGTGATCTGTCTCTCCTGCAGCTATGAGTGTGTCAGTGATCTGTCTCTCCTGCAGCTATGAGTGTGTCAGTAATCTGTCTCTCCTGCAGCTATGAGTGTGTAAGTGATCTTTCTCTCCTGCAGCTATGAGTGTGTCAGTGATTTGTCTCTCTTGCAGCTATCCTTTGGATGTGGCTCGACGCAGAATGCAGCTGGGGGTCGTCCTCCCAGACTCTGAAAAATGTCTGTAAGTTTCACCGTATCCGTGTCGCTCTAAAAACCCCTGCACTCTTCCCTGTTTGGCAAGTTTGCTTTGCCTTTTCATCGTTAAATCACACTCACCTCAGTTCACCTCAGAACTGAATCTACATAGATTGCATTCCACCCCCAAACGGTAACTACGTAGACTGCATTCCACCCCCAAAATAAATCTACATTGACTGAATTCCACCCCCAAACTGAAACTACATAGAATGCACTCCACTCCCAAACTTAATCTACATAGACTGCATTCCACCACCAAACCGAATCTACGTAGAATCTTCCTGCTTTTGCTGCCATTTAAATGTGTTTGGAAATGCTCCAGCTCACTGAAACATGGATCAAGATGCTGATAAAGTGCTTGTTGATTTCACAGTACTCTGACCAGGACCTTAAAGTACGTGTACAGCCAGTTTGGCGTGAAGAAGGGGTTGTACCGCGGCCTGTCGCTCAACTACATCCGCTGCGTGCCCTCCCAGGCTGTGGCCTTCACCACCTACGAGTTCATGAAGCAGGTCCTGCACCTCAACTGACTTGGGCCAACCCAAAAAAAGACTCCGCCGACCCCTATGCCAGGGGGCCGGTTGCAGGCGCCTGAACGAGAGCGAGAGGGAACCAGCGAGGTCCTGCGCAAACGCTTACCCCCACCCCCCCCGAACCCGCGGGGACATCGCAACCGCCATTCCGCCACCAACTGCCCGCGTCAGCCCTTCGTACGCAGCACTGAAACGCCCTTTTAAAGCGCCATTTCACCCACAGTCCATGGATATACCACTTTCTACCTTCTGAAACCATGTGCTACTTATCCAAAGAAGGCAATCTAGTCAATTGTCTATCTACACGAACCTTACACACACCAACGGTTAGCATCGATGTCCGGAAACAATGCGAGTCTAATTACCTGTGCGTTGCGTGCTTAAAACTGCATGACAAAAGAATTGACTCCTGGCAACTGTTGGCGAAGTTGCTCAGGCTTGTTCATTTGGAAGTGTGACGTCAAACGTGGCTGTGTGACATGATCGGAAAGGTTCTCGTTGGCTTGTCTGTAATGTTCAGGCACTGATACAACCTTTGCTAGCTGTCGATGGATTTGATGAAAGACGTTGTTTGGATGCCAACTGCTCTCTTTTGTAGCCTTTTGTTGATAGGCAACTGTCACTAAGGGCAGTAAAGTCATCAGCTGTCTAAGCTGGATTTTAGATTGATACTAAGCAAACCCCCCCCTCCCCAAAAAAACATATTATACCATGGCAACACTTTGAGCTGCACTCTATGAAATCATATTTGCAGCAGAGGATGATGGGTAATGTTGTCCATGCAATCTGCCTTGTCACTAGGCTCCATAGATAGCTTCTTATTTTACAAGACACTGCCTGTCTGGAAATTTAATGAAATGATATGACTGATCTTTATAAGCTTATATTTAGTCTTCCTTGTCGTTTTATTATTTATGTGTTCCATTTCAGTAAATTAATGTAATTATCAGTTTTAAATGTCACAGCTGGTGTGTGCACTGGAAGCTCAGTGGAATGGGAGATGCTTTCTTTCATTTGAATGTTGGGTGCCAGATTTGGCCTGAATGCTGAGTGGATGGGGGGCAGGGGGAAGCGGTCATGTTACATCACAGGAAGTTGCAGCCATGACCCCCCACCCCTCCCCATTTCCTTTTCCTTTGAGCAGCCTAGTTTAGTAGCAGCTGTGCATGTCATCACATCACTGTAATTCTCAGCGTCAGATTGTGCTCTTTAAACACTCTGGTATATGGTTACTCATTATTTAATCTCTTGTAAGACAAACGACGTCTTACCGCTACATCCTCTGACACTTTAATGGCAATAGTTGTGCTCTGTCATTTGTTTTGCGGGCTCTGGTGCACTTGAGAAATTATGAATACGATTCTGAATTATTCACATTTCACCTGTTATTATTAAATATTAATTCATGAGTAATTCATGTGGAAATGTATGTGATGAAGAGGTTTGATCTTAAATCCACTGTAATGGGGTCCAATGCCATTTCTAGTATATGATAGCCAGCTATATTAAGGTGTAGTATTGGAAAAAGGTAAAAAGAACAAAAAAAGGTTCCGTTTCTTTTAGAAGATGCTGTTGTCATGGTCACTGTGTACTTGAAAGAGTTGTCTTTTTACTAATTTAAGGATTTTTTTCAAAGAAACGGGTTGTAAATCTGATCTCAGTTGACTGAGTGGCATTGATTAATTAGTATATAAGGATTTGTGTTTGCACTCATAGGAAGCCTTCGCTCTTTAGTTTTCATTTCAGCCATCAGAACTGTTCTCTGAGAAGGTTATTGCATTACCTGATTTCAAGGGCAGTAACGGGTATATAGGTATATATATATATATATATATATATATATATATGAATATATATTTGTAATGGACAAATATATATGGTACCTTTACTATGTTGCCCTATAAATTGATTCCCACCGCAGCCTACACTTCCCTGAGGTGTGGTTCTGCATTGCAATAAATTCAGCAAACTAATAACCGTTCTATTAGTCTTTTTATGAATCTGCTCACATTGTTCTTCCCTTAAGGGCCCATCGATTGGAAGGGTGTTTAGGTTTTTTAAAATGACGATTCGTTCAGCTGGGCCCTGCATTTTAATCATGCGGTGCAGAACCCCTGAAGATTCCCAAACTGCTTTCAAATTGAGGTTGTCCACCTGCCACCATCGAGGACTTGGTGTTTGTTTGAAATGTTTGAAAGTGGTCGTTTGTTTATAGGCACAGGTTGATTTCCCCTGTAATCCTGGCCGAATCCAATCTCAAGTCTTCTCCGCAGCACTGATGAAAATGTCTCGCTCCAAACAACTGACTGGCAGCGCAGAACAACTGTAACGGAAACTGGACAGCATCATCTGGGATAGAAAGACTGGGGCTTCATTGTAAGTTGTTGCTTTTTTTGTTGTTGTTTTTTTTATGCTGAAAACTGTTTTTACAGAGACGCTCATGAAAATAATGAAACAAACACACTGTGAATACATGCAATCAAAGTAGAGCAGGACAGTCCTGTCACCATGGTGCCGCAGCGGGTAAAATCTGGGAACACAAAATATAGCAGAAAAAATATTGGACTAACGCAAAACAGGGAGGATTAACGGCTGTTTCAGATCTTTGAACGTGACTGACTGATGGTTATTGTGCTTCCTTTTCACTTGTTTAATTGAACAAGCTGTTTTTGGAACACTGCTGTGACTTCTAAAGTTATGCATATATACTGTAGTTACTTGGTAAGGTTTAGATTTGATGCAAAGCAGAACTGTAAATAAATTAACTGTTGCTCATTCAATGGTTTGACAATAGATTCGGTAAGTGTTTTAGGAGTCATTGTGAACCCAGTTGTCAGATAAGTGCAACTTGTGGATTATTGGGCCAGGCCCCTTGCAAAAAGAAATTGGCCATTTTAAGCTTGCTAACTATTTAGTGAATTATCACTATTATCCCTAATGTTGTCCACAAGTTTGAAGCGTTGAATCAGTATTTTTTGTTCACTTGTTTTGGTGACATTTGACTTGCTTCATTACCTTTTTACGGGGCGACATAGCTCAGGAGGTAAGACCGATTGTCTGGCAGTCGGAGGATTGCCGGTTCAAACCCCGCCCTGGGCATGTCGAAGTGTCCTTGAGCAAGACACCTAACCCCTAACTGCTCTGGCGAATGAGAGGCATCAATTGTAAAGCGCTTTGGATAAAAGCGCTATATAAATGCAGTCCATTTACCATTTACCTTCTCTGTATGAATAAAATGTTGAATGGTATTGCTCTGAATATTTCCTTGGTAGTATCCACAGTACCGGTCTTTTTTATTTATTTTTTTGTGGCATGTCTCATCCCAATCAAAGGACATATCAACAGTTTTTTGTTTCAGGAAAAGGGCAGCCATTTTATTTTCTGTGAAGTGAAGCCACCTCTTCACACACTCTTAGATTCACAGTTTGTGTGATTTGTTTAATAAACCACATGCAATAATTCAACAACCTTTCATCCTTACAAATTATTTTTGTATTAATGCTTAGAATGTATACCATGTGTTTAGCTGTGTGAAGTAAATTTGTACTTACTGATTTTGAATCTTAAAGCACTAGTTTGGTTGGTGTAGAAGGAAAAAATTACATTTACAAATACATACATTTTCAGGCTGTTGTAAATAATGCCATTGTCTACTATTTTTTAACAGAGCTGCTGCTTAAAAAGATATATTGGATTATAGATACTTTTGCAATATTTTCAGGTTTCGAATGTAAGCCTTGATGGTCTGCTTTCATGTTTGAGGGAACTCGGTCATTGTGACATTTAAATAAGCTGGCATTTAAAAGTTTTTTTTTTTTTTGCCTTGTGATTTTGTTTTGTTTTTCTGTAATATTGTGTAAATGCTGTATTTTTTGATTATACCAAAGTGAGGCTACTTTTTATTTTTTTTGTACATTTCTGTTGCGTCAAAATACAAGTTCTTTTTGATGTACTGAAAAGTGTGGTCGATCTGTTCTTAACCAAAGAAAGCCCAGAGATGAAGGCGAAAAAAATTAAGGCTACTCCCTGGGATTTTTGACTGTCCTGCAGGTTTTCACTCCAACCCTAACAAAGTAGGCTACACCTCATTCAACAGCAAGAGAGCTCATTGTGCTACTGATTAGTAGAGTCAGTTGTGCCAAGTTAGGGTTGAAATGAAAACCTGCAGGACAGAAGAACTCCAGGAGCAGGGTTGGGAAACTGTGGTATGGCATCACTCGGTTGAGTTACCCCTGAAATACCATTTGAATATATTTTCCTGACACCATGCATTCACTTTACGTGTAGTCCCTCATTTTACAGGTAAATTTCTTCAAAACTTTTTTTTTCCTAAGAATTGCCGCAGGTACATGTAAAGTAGCCAAAACTGACAATGATGAAAAAATGAAGGTGCCTTCTGCACTCTGTGTATGGGCAGAATTGGATGTCTCGCAAAAGTATATTTATTGTTTGTACAAAATTACATTGTGCAAAAATAAAAATGCCAGTGGACAGTTCTGGAGAGCTAGAGCAAAGCCGCCAACTGTATATGGCATCTTTTTGAGGACTGGGGGTGGCTACTAAATTTCACTCGGGAGAGTCACAACATGAGCATTAGGCCTACATGTTACATGTATTGCATTTGTCATCAAGAATTTGGGTGTTTCATTGCAGGCCTATGGTATCATAGGCCTACAATGTAGGGGTGTGGGGGTGACATAGCTCAGGAGGTAAGAGCGGTTGTCTGGCAGTCGGAGGGTTGCCGGTTCGATCCCCTGTCCTGGGCGTGTCGAAGTGTCCCTGAGCAAGACACCTAACCCCTAATTGCTCCCAACGAGCTGATTGGTACCTTGCATGGCAGCCTTTCACCATTGGTGTGTGTGTGTGTGTGTGTGTGTGTGTGTGTGTGTGTGTGTGTGTGTGTGTGAATGGGTGAATGAGAGGCATCAATTGTAAAGCGCTATATAAATGCAGTCCATTTACCATTTACATGTAACTTTGTCCTTTACAAATGTAGTTTGTAAATTGGAGCAAATGTAGCAAATTGGAAGAGGTGTGCTTTTATGCCCGAGCGCAGTTCGACCAAAAACCTGAAAATACTTAGGCTAATATAAAGTGGAGTGCTTAAACTTCAGGTTCTGAGGGTAGCCTATGTACGCAAGGTTAGAGTGCAAGAAAAGGAATAGATCTCTGTAGCGATAAAACTGTCTGAAAACAAAAGAAGCCTGTGGTGAACTTTTGTAGCTGGTGTAATTTCAGACAATTTTTCTGTGTTTACTGCGAGACAGAAGCGATGCATTGCTACACTGTGACAGTGGCCACCGGTAACGACTTGTTTTCCAGAACGGATGCTCGCATTTACCTCACCTTGGTAGGAACAGAGAGATGCAGCGAGAAAATTTTATTGGACAAGTTTTTCTGCAATGGTTTTGAAAGAGGGGTGGTAAGTACACATTCAGCTGTCACATTTAATCAGAGGTGGAAAATCCAGGTTCAGAAAGTAGAAGTCCTCCCTGATATTTTACCAGGATTTGCTAATTAGCACAGTTCTTCAGCCAGGAGGTGAACTAATGAGTGAAACCAGCTGGCTGAGTTCCTGAGTGGACGAAATGCATGGGAGGACTTTTACTTTCTGACCCCTGGACTTTTCACATATTACATTTTAAAGCATCACTTTAGTTTGTATACCCTTAAAATGTTTCACAAATTCTAAAAAAATGAACCTAACTTACCTAACTATGGAAGCGCATTGCTACCGCTGCAAAAAAAATTTTAAATTAGGTTTTTTTTTTTCTTCAATTTCTAGGGACACCAGTTTGTATAGGGCAGGGGTTCCCGAAATCGGTCCTGGAGAGCCCCTTGTGTAATCCCAGAAATGTAATAAATTGAACATATTGCTAGAGCAACGAATGGGTTTTTGACGGCCAAAAAGTGGAAAATCCTTGACTGGCCGAGTCAATCACCGGTTCTGAATCCAACTGAACATGCATTTTACATGCTGAAGAGGAGACTGAAGACAAAAAGTCCCCGAAACAAGCAGGAACTGAAGATGGCTGCAGTACAGGCCTGGCAGAGCATCACCAGGGAAGATACCCAGCGTCTGGTGATGTCTATGCGTCACAGACTTCAAGCAGTCATTGCGACCAAATATGCGACCAAATATTTAAAATGTTTACTTTATTCTACATTGTTAAACTGTCCAATATTTTTTGATGCCGGAAAATGGGGGGGGGGCCATGTACAAAAGGTGCTGTCATTTCTCAACGGTTCATCCAATATGGATGAAAATACCCTCAAATTAAAGCTGACAGTCTGCACTTCAACCTCATTGTCATTGTATCCTTTAAAACTCAGGAGTGCTATGAGTGTGCTAGTACAGAACCAAAATAACAAAAAATGTGTCACTGTCCAATTAATTATGGTGGTCACTGTAGCTATGCATACCAGAAAAAATGTAATTCCCATGTTCTTATTGTGCTTATTGTCTTATATTGCAAACAACTGCATAAAAATATGTATAACTTCTCATTAAAGACTAAGGTGAATTAATAGGCTCCTGATTGGTGAAGGTGTGGACACCTGGCCACACCTAAAACTAACTATTTGGAAGATAAACAAGAATTTAAAGACAAAGAAAATGATATTGAGCCAAACCTGAATTGTGTTAAGTTAAAACACAATTCAGGTTTGGCTGACAAAGAAATGTCATTGTTTCATTGTTTTCAATGTAGCACAATGCAGCATAATATCAACATGTAAGTTTTATTCTTTATTGCATGCAAAGCAATTTCAGACATAATTTAGAGGGATTATATAAAAGTGTGTAAACAATCCCTCTAAACAGGAAAACACCTAATTAAGAAAAATGAACAGCTTGTTAAAATTCTGGGATTGCGATTGTGGTTGGAACGAAAACCAGAATATACAGGTGGGTCCAGGACCGAGTTTGGGAAGCCCTGATCGAGGGCAGTTTTCTCACCTGCGATTCAGTCATTCCTCATCAAGAGGTCGATAGAGCCTTCAGGTTAATCAGCTATCATGTTGCCTCTTTCCGTCAGTCTACATTGGAAATTGGAAAGCCAACTGCAAGCAAGGCCTAATCGCCCAATCAGGGCCCGACCTCACTAATGCTCATCTAGCAGAATGGAAGCAAATCCCTGCCGCAATGCTCCAACATCCTTCCCAGAAGAGTGGAGGTTGTTATCGCTGCAAAGGGTGGAGCAACTCCATATTAATGCCGATACTTTTGGATGAGATGTTGGATGAGCAAGTGTTCACATACTTTTGGCCATGTAGTGTATACATAGAGGGGTCATGTGCATGCGTGACTCATCGCCCAATTACGTGCGCGATGATTTCAATAGAAATATGTGATTTATAGCCTGTCCAAATAAAACTGAAGAAGAGGTGTGCTTTAGTTTTCGAGGAATCAATGGTAGCGTATATATGCAAGGTAGTGCAAGGAATAGATCTCTGTAGGGATAAAACTGAGAACAAAAGACGCCTGTGGTGAACTTTTGTAACTGGTGTAATTTCAGACGATTTGCCTCGTTTTCTGTGGGCTATTACTGCGAGACAGATGCGATGCATTGCTACACTGTGACAGTTGCCACCGGTGACGACTTTTTTTCTGGCACCGATGCTCGCATTTACCTCACCTTGGTAGGAACAGAGAGATGCAGCAAGAAAACTTTATTGGACAATTTTTTCCGTAATGATTATGAAAGAAGGGCGGTAAGTAGCTACACATTCAGCTGTCACATTTAATCAGAGGTGGAAAATCCAGGTTCAAAAAGTAGAAGTCCTCCCTGATATTTCACCAGGATTTGCTAATTAGCACAATTCTTCAGCCAGGAGGTGAACTTATGAGTCAAACCAGCTGGCTGAGTTCCTGAGTGGGTGAAACGACTTTTACTTTCTGACCCCTGGACTTTTCACATCTGCATGAACTTTTTAAAGCATCACTTTAGCTTGCCTCACTTTAAAATGTTTCACAAATTAATTTTCATTTTCACAAAAGAAAATGAACTTTACTTAACTATGGAAGCTCATTGCTTCCGCTGCAAAAACTTTTTTTTTTTAAATAAGATTTTATTTTACTTATACAGGGGTGGTAGAGTTCCGTCTACAGACTGATTTCCGTCAAATTAATTATTTGTTCCGTCAAATTAATTATTTTAATGACTTTTCCGTTTATTTAGTTATTTATTTTATTATTATTATTATTATTATTATTATTTTATTTTTTTTTACCGCTAATAGATCCTCGTATCCATTATGCGTGTAGCTACGCGCAGTTGACTGGAGAGAGAGTTGACTCGACTCAAGCTGCAGCCATTGGCCAGAAGTTAATTTAAGCAAAATAACTGCACACGCTGTTTACGTACAAAGAAATACACAGCAGCTTCCCAGATACGTAGTTCATTGCAGCTTGCGGTAATTGTACTACTTGACTAGGTAAGAAATGTCATAAAAGTAGTAAATTCATGTGAAAAATACATGCAAATGTGAATTATCAACTCGTAGATGCTCAGGGTACTGTGGGTCCAAGGCTTTCCGTTAACATTGTTCAATTACTGCCGTTAACTCGTTTTCTCGTATGCATAATAATGTTAGTTCGCTAGCAGTAGCTAGTAGATTCCGTATTCCAGTAAAACAACATTTTCATGTTCTGTCCAGTTTGGCTTTATTTTTATTTTTGTATTATCTTTGTCCATTTTGGAGAAGCTGGCTAAATGCTGTGAAATAACCGCACGTAACGTTAAAGGATACCCAGCGAGCACTAGGCGGGATTTCAACGTTGATTTCTAGTTGAAAACTAGACGTGTTGTTTCAGGTTTTCTTCTCCGCTCTGTAAAATTAAGCGGGTGTCAAGAGAGGAACGGCAGCAAATTTCAGATTAACGTTAGCTAACAAAAAACAAGAAAACAATACGACGCAGATGGAAATTTACCAATCTAGGTAGCTAGTTTTAGTGAAATAAACTACGGTGTTGCATGAAACTTGATTATTTTTTAATTGCTTCGTGTAACTGTCAAGTTGCATGGAAATTATGCTGCAGGCAACTTGCAACCTGCAACTAGTTGCGTGAAGTTGCACAGTGTAAAGCCAGCCTTAGTCACTTAGGCAAGGAGACAGCCTAAGTGGCTTTATGCAACGCTGCTAAATGAACCCCTTAGCGTAGGGAAATATTTTGCATAAGGGACAAACTTAAGTTTGAAACTTGAGGTAGCTAGTTTATGCACCCGGGAACTGGCATTTCCCCGTCCGTCCCTCTCCCATTATTGTGTCCGTTAATATTATGAATGCGCATCTGCATAGTAACAGGTTGGCCATCGTTCACTTTATTGTCTAATCAAAATTATTGTTTCACAAAATATGACATAGCCCATCGACATAGCCAGATAAATTTAGCCAATCGGCGTCCTCGAATCTGAGGACGCCAGGTCAGTCATTTTTTTGAATTGCACGCTGCCTTTATTGTTTTAAAAAGTCGCAGGAAAATTGCCAGTCGAGGAGTGCACACACTCGTCTATGCATTGCAAGCAGGTACGCTAGTATCAGTGATTGACTCAATTATTAACGATAATACCTTAAAGCCCCCATCTGACTCTTGTAGAAGGTAGTGATTTAATCTGTACTATCATTTAGTGGTAAACATATAAATCAAGATAACGAGAGCGTCTATCTGTCTATAATATGAAACCCGTTCGAAACGGCGTTGCATAGGATTGTTTTGACGTTTAGCTTAGTAGCTAAAGATAAATGATGACTGAATGTAACATTATATCCTGTATGAAACGTCATCTTCGTGAATAATTACTCTGGTTAGATCGCTGTCAGGTTTTCTAACTTTGCTGCACGTTATTACAAGAGTACCAGGCGGTACGATAACAACGCTAACCAGCGAACTAACATTTAGTCTACTGCATTTTCGCAAGCAAACCTCGCATATTACTATCCCAGCCGGTATTTCGACGTTTATTTAAAGGTGAATAAACGTCATGGATCAAGGTTGAATCACTGTTGAATTTTGTTTTGAATTTGAAAGGATAAGCATTAAACTGTTTATATTGGGTAGGCTATATTAAATTCCTGGATTATTTGATATTCGTTTCCAGTGTCTCCCTTTTTTGTTCTAACCTCTGAGCCGGGTTGTAACGGGTATGAAGTGCTGCTTCAAAACTGCGCCCCCGCCCCCAAATGTTTATCACCAGCAGCCACTGGCCCAGAATGCACGAAACTGCACCATTAATAATATATATATATTTTTTTTTTTTTTTTATTGAGAAACTGGATTGTGAGCAGATGGAGTCATTTCATCCCAATTGGCAGTTTTTTTCTTCATGTTTTCAAGGCTGAACCTGAGAGAATTATGTTCTGTCATTCAGTTGCCAACAGTTTTGTGTTTGACCTGTTAAGATGATAAAAGGTGAATGCAATCCAACGTTCATTTAACCATTACAGTTATTTTAAGTAATGTCTACACCTCTCAGCCCATTTTAGAAAAGAAACGTATGTAGCGAAAGTGTTATTTTTTTTGCAGTACTCTGATTAAGCGATTAAAGGAACTGATTGGGATTGTACGCTGAGTTTATAATTATTCTATTCTATTAAGGAGGCCCACGCAGTAATACTAAATAGACTATTTGTGCCAAATGATGATTTTAAATAATTCATATATTTTAAGACTCAATAATAGCCAAATGCTAATTTAGGCCTACACGTTGTATTGCACATGTGGGATGCAAACAAGCTTCGCCGTGCAACCTGGACACCAGAAAAAAAAAAGTTCAGTCAAAAAATCTTTTCTCACCAGCACCCATGCTTATAGGGACACCAGACACCAGCCCTGAGGTTGTGAACGTCACCGTTTTCTCCCTTGTTTACTACCACTGCCCTGACCGTAGTCATTTTTGTCTGACTTCAGGTGGACAGGTTTGACATTGAAGTGGCTGAGGACCTTGGGGAAATCGTGCTGGTGAAGATTGAGGACAGAAAGAACATTGTGAAAAATGACTGGTACTGCAGGTACATCAAAGTGAAGACCCCAAGCGGAGAGACTTTGGAGTTCCCCTGTTACAGATGGGTGGTCAATGACCAGGAAGTGGTCCTCAGAGATGGTCGGGGTAGGTGTATGCAATTTCAGAGACTCAAACCCGGTCCCAATTAACCTCCTAATTAATCCCCCTCTGTGTCGAGTTCCGCTTAATTATAAGTCACTGATGTAAGGACCACTCACAAGCGAGGGCAAGCATTGAGGTGATAAGGAGCATAAAAAGCAGCAGGTTTGTGGGACGCACTTTTGGTATGTTCTGCCGAATTGGAATTTACAGAGAATTATTGTCAATGAAAAACCATCACTACTTAAAAGAATATCACTTAACAGTTTTGCACAGTGAGCTACTTTGAAGCGGTACATTTGCATTACCGGACCTTGGTGTATTACTGTTCCATCACTAAGGACAAGGACAGTTTGGTTTGATGAAACCTAATAATGGATGGTGAAGCAATGAGTTGTCAGATCACTGATGTGTTTGAGCTAAAAGGTTTGGCTCAGCACAGCAAAACTAAACGATTGATTCAAACCAGTAAGTTTCTCATTGTGTTTATGTAGCACGTTTGCCGCAAGACGACAAAACCAGCCTTTTGAAAGAGCACAGACGCAAAGAGCTGGAAACCAGGAAGAAGACGTACAGGTAGGATCACAGCATGACGTGCTCATATTTGTTTCAACTTCTCTGCCACTAACATGATAAATAACAAATCTGCACTGAGGAACAGAACAAGAAAACTTTGTTCACAATAACCCTGTTACAATATTGTTTTCGTATATTGCATAGAATGGAAAATGTCTTTGAGTAGCAAATAGATACAGAAGCATATCACAGAGCCCTATGAATGCATAAATGTCACTGTCCTATGAATAGATATGTATAACTGTCAATGCAACAAAAACCTAAATGGCAAAACCTACATATAGCACTGTCCCCTGCTGGTGTGACACCCCTGGTAGGGAGACGCGGCAGTTCCAGGAAACACCGTCGTTTGCCGCATGGCGAGAGAGAGAGAGAGCACCCACACCAATACAAAAACAAATAAACAAAAGTCTTCTCATCCTCCCCCTCCTCCCCCACCCCCCACAACATAACTTGTCGCAAAACCAAATTGGGAAGTTGTAACCTGATGTTTTTATTAATTTCAGATCAGTCCTCAGTTCAGTGACATCGAGAAGCATTCCAATTTCCCTGTAGCTTCCGTTTCCCTCCTGCCCCCTAGTGGTGTGGGCGCTGGTGCCTACTGAATGGGAATTACACAGCTCTTCCCCTCTAATCAGACTGATTTAGACCCCAGACACCATGTCAGTGGATTCATTGACTAGTCAGTGACAGACCTTAATCAATGAAAAGAAAACAAGCAGCACTACTGGACTCAAAGGCCAGACTTGAGTAGCCCTGTTCTGCTAAATGCTGACATTGAATCTAACTAGGGTTAATGGTGAATGTTCTTCCTTACTCGTTTTGAAGATGGAGAGAGTGGCAACCAGGTTTACCCATGAGCATAGATGCACATACCTACAAGGAGCTTCCATTGGACGTCCAGTTTGACAGTAAGAAAACAACGGACTTCACCATCAACTACTATAACGCGTGAGTATGATGCCATGCGTTCACACTGTGGCATGTTCAACACTGGCCTTGGCACCTGTGCTGTCCTCTATTTTTTTGTGTCACCCAGTTATATTCTCAGTTAAATCACTTTATATGCTTAAATATACCTAATGTACTAATAGTCTCAATGGTATTCTGTCGGTAATAATAATAATAATAATAGTAAACTTTATTTATATTACACCTTTCGTACAACAAGTGGCAGCCCAAAGTGCTTGGCAGAGGTAAAAAAGAAAGGGTACAATAAAGCAGGAAATAATTGGATAAAATAACAAAATGAATAAGACACAATAAAACTGTATAATATCCCGATTTATAATATTCTGATTCATCTTTCTGGTGTTGGATCCTCAAACAATTCCTGGCCAATCTCAGATCTAGGACCAGCACCAGCACTAGCACAAAGAAGACCTGTTTGATTACACAGAAAATAAAGGGCTGAATGCATTGACCATTAATATAAAGAGGATACTTCACCAATAAAATGCTTCCTTTCTGTTTTGCGAGCAGGATTGGGAACCTTGGACTGAACAAATTCATGGAAAAGTTCCAGAGCTCCTGGGATGACTTAGATGATTTTAAGGAGATATTTGTGACGATCTCCAGCACACCCGCAGGTTGGAGCCTCTCCTTTCTGAGCCCAGCTTATTTTATTTATTGAAACCAAGTTGCACCAAACTGTATTTTCCCCAGATGTTATCTTAATTATATTTTTGTTTTTTGTTTCCAGTGCAAGAAAGTTCCCAATCATACATTTTTTGTTTGGTTGTTGACATTAAGATGGCCCAATGGTCCAGGTGGTGCACCCATAAGAATTATTTCAAATTCCTGCTCATTCTAAGAGTGGTTGATTGAATACATGTAATAAGATCATGATTCACAAACGCCCACACGCGCACCCACACACACACACACGTATAATGTACATACATACATCCATTTATAAAGTTACAATGACAAAAAAGCACGTTCTAATTTCTTTGTTCATTTGGATGGGTATACTTTACTCTTTTCCCCAAGCACCCCAAGATGTGACTGAAGCATTGTTTGACATCATATGCCTGATCAGATTATGCTTCACAAACACGTCAAATGCTGTCAAAAACAAAAAATGATGTAAAAGCCCCCTAAATGTTGTGGTATATTATTGGAAGAGCAGGAGGGTGAATGAAAATAAAGGGGGGGCTAGACTATGTGGCCACGGTTGGGATTCTGGAGCTGAAAAGTGGACATTTTTATTGATTTCATAAAACCTTCCCTGGCTTGGGCCTTCCATTTATGTGCCTTTCATATTATGAAAGCATCATGGAAAAACTGTGACGAGAAAGTACATACACGTATGTGTAAATGTTAAAATGTTTTCATGGCCTAAAGAAGATATACTGTACCTACTCTGCAGATCACTCAAGAAATCTCAGCAAACGTGACTGTTCTCTTCATGTCCTTCAAAGGGAATGAATGCCCTCTTACATTGACTAAGCTTCAGATCTGTAATTGCATTTTGTTCTTCGCCACCTCATACAGTATGTATTGGTTAAAATGGTCATGTTAGATATGTACTGTAAGATGCAGAGATCATCTCATAGGCATGGTGTTTGAGCAAAGCAAGAGGGCGGCTTCTTACTCAGAGGCACGTCTGCTCTGCAGAGTACGTGATGCAGCACTGGAAGGAGGACTTCGTGTTCGCATACCAGTTTCTCAACGGCTGCAACCCTGTGATGATCCGAAAGTGCACCAAGCTGCCAGCCAAGTTCCCCGTCACCCATGAGATGGTGGAGTTCTGCTTGGAGCGACACCTCACTCTGGAAGAGGAAATCGAGGTGAGTCCTCAAAGTAACCTGCAATAGATATTGATTGGGGTATTTCAGAATCTAGAAATTGTAGAGAGATTTATATTACCCCCATTTTGTGATTTGTGTTACTTTCCTCAGAACTACAATTGCTTGAACACAGTTTCAAACTGGTTGCACTACAGCCAGTGTTTTTTAGAAAGTGAGACTGTAAATTTTAACCAATGATTCTGCACCTCAGGGACAGTGACTGGTTTAAAACAATGTCTGACTAAAACTGCTTTCAAGCTAAACAGCATTTGATTAGTTAGTGTTTAGCAATTTACTCAACTTTGTCATGGTAAATCTTCCAATGACCTTTCTGTTTGTGTTCTGTGCAGGCAGGAAACATTTACATTGTTGACTATGAGATCATGGAAAATATCACACCCAACAGGACAGACCCATCCACATCTCAGTATTTGGCTGCCCCAATCTGCCTGCTGTACAAGAACACCAAGAACAAAATCCAGCCAATTGCTATTCAGGTAATTTAATTACTGCTCTTTGTGAAAAATGCTGACAAGGCTCATATGCTATCATCAAGAAAAATCAATTTATTACCATCAGTATGCACCCTCCACTGTGGTTATTCAACTACATCAGAATCTTCATCCATCTCAGCCAAACTGAATTTCTAGCCAAAGTGACCTTGAACCAGCTCATTGAGAGCAACAAGGCCATTGAGTACTGTGTGTGCAGTGGTACTTGATGTACAGTAGAGTGGCTTAGCAATTGGCAGAAGACCTGAAAAATCTCATATTCAGAGCATCAGACTAACAATGCTAACTTTTTTTCGGGTATAGAAGACTACCAAGGCCAAAAAAAGATTAAATGTCATGCCACCTTTTTGGTTTTAGGTTTTTTTAAAAATAAATAATAATTAGTAATGAATCAGAATTTGTTATGAATTGTTAAGCGTTTAATGGCTGTAAGAAACTGCTTTGCTCTAACAGCTGGGACAAAATCCTGGGGAGAACAGTCCAATTTTCCTCCCGAATGATGAGGATTGTGACTGGACCCTGGCGAAGATGTGGGTGCGATCGTCCGACTTCAGTGTCCACCAAACCATCACGCACCTCCTGCGCACTCACCTGATCTCTGAGGTCTTTGGGATAGCCATGTTCCGCCAGCTTCCAGCTGTCCATCCTGTGTACAAGGTACATAAGCACAAGAGCACATTTGAAACTGTGAAACTTTAAAAAACATTGAAAGTCAATTGAAAATGCACCAGCTTTACATTGACCTTATTGTCACCTAGGACCCTCGTAACATCTCTTCACTTGTTTACAGCTGATCATACCCCATATCCGCTTCACCATTGCCATAAACACCAAAGGCAGGGTGGAGGTCCTTGGGAAAAACGGCATCTTTGACAAGGTGGTTTCAGGAAACGTTCTCAGCATTTTGCTCTGTCTGTATGTTGTCACTAACCTTTATTGTGCCACGTAATTTCGGCCGAAACTTGACCTTTGGTACTGTCATGGTTCTGTGTTCCTGTCTGTGTTTTCCCTGTTGGGCCGCCAGATGGCGGCACTTCTGTTTTGTGTCCTGCTCCCCCTGTGGAATTGTATGATTGTTTTCAATTGTCCTATTATTGGTTCTTGGCTGTCTCGTTTCCCCTTCCCTTCCGTGGCCTGATTGTTCATGGTGCCCTCCTGTGTCTCGTCAGTGTCTGGCTATTTAAGTTCCTGTCTCCTGGACTCAGGTGCTGGATCCTTGTTGTTTGTTGGTTGTTGATTGCGTGTCCTTGCTCGTGTTCCTACCTAGTGTGTACCTGCCACGTTCTGCTCCCACGTGTTTTTTTTTTTTTTGGTTTCCCTGTGGTTCTGAAGTTTCTCTTGTTTTGGAAGAGTTGCCCTGCGAGGCTTTTTGTTCCCTTTGTTCCCCCCTTGTTAAGTAAAGTCTTTTGTTCTCATTCCATTTTGGAGTTTTGTGTTTTTCCCTCCTCTGCATTTGGGTCCGAACCCCCGCACGCATCGTGACAGGTACGATATCATTCTAGAGGCAAGCAACCCGCATTAGGTGAAACAAGGGCTCATTTATTTATTTCAGGGCACTGTTAAGCATGTTAAAATACTACATGACTGACAGTTTACACAGGTAGACAGTAAACAAATGCATATGTAATAATTGAGGAAATCAGGAAGGGGCAAATACTGGAATGAAATCCTCAGCAGTCCATCCTCTGTTTTCTTAGAGGTTTTCACCAAAAAACTTCGAGTTTTTCATCGTGTTCCGAAGTAGCTAGAACGCAGCCGCTGTACCACTACAGTGCTGGGTTGTGCATGGTTTTTATTTACTCAAACAACAATTAAAAGTGTATTACACAGTGAATGTTGGTTTTAGGGGTGGTAAGCTTGTGTTGCAATGTGACCAGTGATGTCACAATGTGCCTGGATTTGTAGGCCAATGGGGTTGGTGATGAAGGCTTTGTTGAGCTGGTGCAGAAGGCCATGAAGACATTCACATACCAATCGATGGTTTTCCCAGAAACCATAAAAGCCAGGGGAATGGAGGACCTTCCTGATTACTTCTACAGAGACGATGGAAATAAGGTCTGGGAGGCCATCAAAAGGTAAGATGACTGCCAGTGATGACCATGCACGTTAGAAACATGCAGGTATAAATGCTTTGGTCAGATGTTGCCATAGAACAAACAGCAGAATGGTGTTGTGAATTCAGTAAAGACCACTGGGACAGCAACAGCTTTTGGAAAGCAGTTCCTATTCTGCTCCTTTCTATTGTACTGGTAATAATCATAACCTTTTTTGTTTTTAAAGGAGAGCAGACTGCCCTTCCTTCTGTTTGTATTGTTTGTAAAAAAAAAAATATGACTTTGATAGCCAGTGTGAATTCTTACTAAACCATGCATTTGTGGTACCTTCACAGCTTTGTAGAAGACATCGTGCACATCTACTACAAGAGTGACAATGTGGTTCAAAAGGATGAGGAAATCCAGGCCTTTGTCAAGGATGTGTGCATGTTTGGATTTCAGAACAGGGATAACTCTGGTGGGAAAACTTATTTCTGTTAAACATGACATTACATCAGGTGTATATTGTGTCAAATTAAAGAGTTATTGAGAAAAGAGAAAGAAAATGGTCAATGCAATAACTAAAGCACAGCTGTAATGGATTTTTTTCCTGTTCCTGTAAATCCTGCACTGTTTCCTAAGGACAACTGAGAGGAAATAACTCAGTCTCTCTATGTTTAAACATAATATAGGAAAATTTAACTGAAAAAGTGTGCTTGGTAATTCAATTTTCCCCCCAAATATACTCTTTTTTAAGTTAATGTTCAAAGTTAGTTATGCATGGTAGATAAATGCAGTAGAACCTTGTCATTTGACCAGCAGGTGGGGCGCTAGAGCAATAACATTATAAATTGTCTCAAACAATAATAATGTAGTAATGAAACACATTATCTTTTGGGCATGTTCTACTGTCCAGAATCTTCTACTTTGCAACTCCACTGATTCTCTGAGGGTGCCAGATAGTAAATGTGATGTAAATTGGGAAACTATATAAAAATAAGGTAAATATATATTTACAAGAGAAGGTTTCTAAATGAACCTGTCAGTGCTGAAATAATTATTAGCCTGGATTAGGGGAAAACATATTTCCAGTATGCAGGGAAGGAACGTCTAGACTAAAGAAAAGGTGTGGTGAGCTTCATTACAGCAGGATGATTACAACAAAGTCAAAACATCCTGTGCATTGTCCAATGAAGGCCATGGCCTTCAGACTGTGCTGTAATTTGAAAGCTATCCAGCTTCTTCATATAAGCACAACATTCGCAAACTCTGATGAAGGGATTTAGCCTTAGATTATCTGTAGTACTGTCCTCAAAGACTGCTGCAGTACATTTTGTTCATAAATACACCCTCTCGTGCTCTGTAAAATGCTGTGCCTGCATAATGGTGTTATTTCTTATTTCCACATCTGTCCATTTGCAGGGTTCCCCAAATCTCTGAAGAATCGCAAGCAGCTGGTTGAGTATTTGACCATCATCATTTTCAACGCCTCTGCACAGCATGCAGCTGTCAACTTTGGCCAAGTAGGTGCCTGTTGCGATACATCCACTCAGGCTGCGCATGGCAATATGACAGACTCTTATCCAAACCTGGGTCAATAAATTATGTTAAATACCTTAATCCCTCCTTAACCCTAACACTTACTGTTTTATTTATTTATTTTTATTTGTATTTTTTAAACTAAACCTTCCCCTAAATTAGGAAACAAAAGCAATAAAAGTATCTCTGTAAAAATGAGTTTTAAGAAGGGACTTGAAAGAGGCCCAGACTGAGTGATCCTGATCTCTTCAGGCAGGGCATTCAAAAGTCCAGAGGCTCTAACAGCAAATGTCCCATCTCCTTTTGCTTTTTAATCTGAACTTTGGAAATGGTCGACTGTTTTATTTGAGGTGCTTAAAAAGTGTCCATCAGAAAAAAAAAACATGTTGGTCAGGGACAGATGGTTTGCGGGAGGGGACTCCTCAGCTTTCTCCGTGTTCTGTGTACCACGCAGTTTGATTGGAACTCCTGGATCCCCAACTGCCCGTCCACCATGCGGAAGCCCCCACCCACGAAGAAGGGCGTGGCGACGACCGCGTACATCATCGAGAGCCTGCCCGATCGCGGCCGGACCAGCTGGCACCTGGGGGCTTCTTGGGCCCTAAGTCGGTTCCAGGATAATGAGGTACAGCCCCTGCATTACAGCTTCTCTACTCTGCATCATTAATAGCACCCTGCGTTTACTGTACAAAAATGCTGCTCTGCATTTGGATGAAATGTGCTATTTAAGAAAGCCAAGTGGTAATTTGCTGTTTGTACCCATCCCTTAAATATTCTTATTAATTCAAAGCCATGTTCAGACTGTAAAGTAAATAAGAACTGCTTACAGGTAGGAATTACAGAAACTGAATGAAGTAGTTTGTAGTTTTATCTTTGAATCATTTAATTGAACAGTTTTTTTTCCTCCCATCCCTTGTGGGATGTCAAATCCCATTCTTTTTTTTCAACGGTGGTTACCAAACTTTTTTGTTACAAACATGTACCCCAAGTTCAACTTGGTACAACTTGCTACATACCTTATCAACACAATTGACAACACTCACCTCAATTTTTTCTGCGCTGGACAAACATTTAGTTATGTCAGTGTCATGCTGGCTAGCTAACATTCCCAACAAAAATATTTTATCTGTTTTAGAATGTGTAGCCACCAAGACAATAGACTAATGCTTTATAAATTAGGTAAATGAGCTGGTTAGCAATTTAATTTTGTACTTTTTACATTTTTTGCACAAAAGTATGTGTCGCTTCTGTCATTTAGCATGCTTGCTAACCAGGGTGGCCTTATTTCCTACTTATCCAATGATAACAATTGCTACCAATATTATATATATATTTTTTTTATTAAGGAGGTTTTTTTTTGGAATGACTGTACCAGGCCTCAGCCAGGGATGTTTTGTTGACACTGAAACCAACTGCAAATGCGGGATACAACTTCTGTGCATGTATGGCAGTTCCATGAAACATGTTTTTTTAACTCTGAGAATTAGTGGTAATATTTCCTTTGTACACTGGAGGGCGGGTTGGGGTCATTTTTGGCAAGCAACAGAATACGGTCATAAATAGCAGCTCTGCATAGTATTTGGGGCAGCATCTAGTGCTGTAGCTAAAAGTGCCCTCCGGAAGAGGCCCACATTCCTCCTTTAATACGACACCACAACGGGAGGAGAGGTAAATGCCCTTCACTGGCACCTCAGCTCACTGAGGCAAACTACCCTAATTCAGCGCAAATTGCGACCTTTTCTGGTGACAGAGGAAATAACGCCGGCACTGTTTTCCACAGCTGTTTCTGGGCATGTACACAGACAAGCATTTCGTTGAGACGCCAGTGAAGGAGGCCATGGAGAAGTACCGGAAGAAGCTGACCGAGGTGGTCCATTTGATACAGGCCAGGAACAAGGGCAAGAATCTGCCCTACTGCCTCCTGAGCCCCGACCGCATCCCCAACAGCGTGGCTATGTAGCAGGCTGCAATGCTACAATACTCTTTTCAAAGAATGAAACAAAAAAAATTGATGATTCTTTTCACCTTCAACTGTCTGTAGTCAGCAAAAAAGAAATAAAAATCAGTTAAGGGTAGCGCAAGCCAATCTATTGTCGGGGATGTAATTCACTATTTGGCTGTTCTCAGCCATAGGAGGCTTCAAAGCGCTCGGCCAGCATAGCTTAGAGATGATACAGAGCAGGAACTGGGGGGGGGGGGTATTGGAGGTGTGAGTGTGTGTCTCAGAGGTGTGTCTACATAAAATATGCAGCTTCTCTTTTAGTTATAATCAGTTTTGTAATAGTTGGAAATGGGCATCTGAGTCCTGCATCTAGGTCTGGCGTTCCACATTTCATCTCTGTTCTGTTGGAATATTCTGCTGTCTTATGATTTTTGAATTTTGCACATCCTTGCAATACTCTGGGAAAAATCCTTGGTTTGGTATCAGCTTTCATTCATTTATTGTGTGACTGCCCATATCTGTAACCTTTGTTAATTGTTTTAAGGTAGCTGAATGTCTTCTTTAGATTAGACATGAATATTTGTTGGATCTTAATAAATTTCTTCATTTTCATCTGGTTGTGAGTTGTGCATTTTGATAAAGGTTGATCCAACTGTTTTCTCTGCCTATAAATTAATTTGGTGATTTAATTGGTATCCTTGATGATAATTACCAAATTAAATAGTATAAATAGATTTTACATGTTAGATGAGTCCATTGTTTCAACAGTATATGCACTTATGTTCGGTATTCAGAACGCTGGATGTCAAATGAGGGTGTTAATGGTTTAAACTGCTGGATTCAGAAAATTAAACATTTCAGGTAATCCTCACCTTGACACCGTTTTCACGCTGAAAAATGTTTCGTTTCCTCTCGGGTTTTTCCGACCGACTTTTGTCCACAACGGCGCCACGTACTTGTGCGCTTTGGACAGCGGCTGCTCACTTAGCTAACGTTATCCACCCGGATTTTAATTAAATCATGTTAAGTAAAAAGCGCAGAAGAAACTTCAGGACAAGGCGGGATGAATCAAGTGAAGATGAACAGAAAACTAACGAGGGAGAAGAAAATAGCATTAAACCAGCCCCCGTTCTACGACGGTCAAAGTTGCCGCAAAGCTGGGGAATTTCCTGTTCTTCCAAGCCGGAGGTGGCCACCACCACCAATTTCGCCAAAATTCCCTGTATTTCATCCCCCTTCACATCCGTTATTCCCCAAATCTTTCGCTGCGTCCACCACCATCTTGATCCTCTCTGATTTTGTTTGTATTTCACTTGCACAATTGATCACCATCGCTATAAATGCCAAGAACCTTCTCTCCATATACATCATTTCTCACTTGATCTTTTCCCTCTGTTTCAGTTCTATTCTGTTCCTTCCTCGCAGTTCCGGTTTCTGCCCTCACTCTCTTCGTTGCTTCAGCATATGTTATTTTGTCCCTCACTCGTGTTCTTTCCATCTCACTTTCCCTCTTCCTTCTTTCACACAGTTTTGCCCCCACTTCATGATTTCCCCCACAGTGGAAACATATTGCCTGGTCTTTAGGCACCGTGCACTCCTCGTCCGAACACCCATCTTTCCCACACCTTCTACACCTGTGATCTCTTCTACAAACTGCTGCCACGTGTCCATAATCCTGACACCAGTAACACCTCAGTGGAACCCTTTCATATGCCCTTACCCTGTAACATAATCTAAATAAATCCTCTCCGATAGTAATGGTGAAACAATGGGGTTTTCTTTACAGTCTCTGGGTTAAACCAAGCGGCCAAAACCAGACTTCGTTTTTGAAGCTCATTTCCTGGTGTTGTAGTTCCTGGTTGCTCACTAGCGCCACTACGGATGGATCCAGTATAGGTGTTTTCATATCCGGTTTCCATGTAAGTCTACGGTACAAATGCGATCAAAATACAAAGTCAATATTTTTTTCTCACAAGAACAAATAGTCATAATATGTGTATTTTATTCGTCTAATGACTCTCCATGGGTCGATTTCATGATTTATTGCGTCAATTGGGCACAGTGCCAATATTTGTTCTGGACCAATGAGGTACAGCTTGCGTCACTTCCGGATTACTGCGGAGGACTGAGCTACAGTAGGGGCTACAATCTGTGGTCACTGGGGTGGGAGGTGGCGTGTCTTGGCCTTGACATTGCGGGTCCGACCCAGAGACTGTAAAAAATATGGACACAGCTACTGTGACGTCACCCATTGACTCTCCGTGGGTCTCTAAAACACGTTTTGAAGCTCAATGGCGGGCGCGGCCATTTTCTCGATTTGGAGCCAAAACCATAGAGTTAAGCGGTCTTGTGATTTTTACAATTTGATTGACAGTCCGGTGCGGAAAAGCCCCTCAACCTGAACGAGGCTAGCTGACTGTCTGCCGTTATGTTTTAAAATATATTATCAGATGTTTACGGAGTTTAATTTCCATCCGTGACTGTACGGTGTCATGTAATCACGTTATGTATGACATTAAAAATACAATTAGGCTATGTTCAGTTATCTTCAATTTATGTTTCTCAGCAAAACGAATATGCTTAGCTAGCATATCAGCTTGCCAGTGAGCTAGGTAGGCTGTCCGTGGTTAGCTCACGCGTTAGCAATATGAACCACAGGGGAAGAACATTGACTACACTGATGGTCAATCAATCGGAGATGTGTAGGCTACTGGTGATTTGACTAGGCAAATTTTCGTATAACTGTCTGGTAGATCTGTTAACCGAGCAAGTTATCGTCGTAGGTTTTCGCCAGTCAGATAATGAGCCTGCTACTACTAGCTACTCCATCGCCGTTTGTGGTGTTCACTTGCTGGGTGACGCTAGCTGACCGATCGTTCGCAAGTCACTTTTTACCGAACAAAAATTAACACCGTCAGCGGTGATTAACAAATCTACCAAGTATTTTAATAACTGATCTACAGGCGTGTAAATATGACAACGCACTTTGAAGAGCAAGTTTTCCACCTGTTGCATAAAGACAAAAATAATGTACATTTAATTTCTAATTATTATTATTTTCTTGCTAGCTTCTAGCTTTGTCACATTCGTGCAGCATAGCCCAGGTAGACATTTACGGAATGTACACGACTGACAAGCCGTCAAACACGTTTGACAGATGGAATATTTGCCGGTTAGGGTTAGCTAGCTAGTCAAATGGCTTGGTAGCCGAAGTTGCGAACTGTTTTAGCATAGGCTACTGGACTACCACATATAGCAAATAAGCGTTAGCTGATTACGCTTTCTGCCAACTAATTATTTGGTTAAGTGGGCTAAAGGAAATAGTAAAAATGACTCGGCTACCGCAAAACTTCAGAGGAGGATTATTTTATGGTCGTCTAGTGCAGCTGTAAATAGCACACGCTATAATGAAACCACTACAAAATGGGATGCCTGCATTTTCTGACTTCGCACAGGTGGACCGTGGTCGGAGACGCAATGTCAAGGCCAAGAGACGCCACCTCCCACCCCAGTGACCACAGATTGTAGCCCCTACTGTAGCTCAGTCCTCCGTAGTAATCGGGAAGTGACGCAAACTGTACCTCATTGGTCCAGAACAAATATTGGCACTGTGCCCAAATGACGCAATAAATCATGAAATCGACCCATGGACAGTCATAAGACGAATAAAATACACCTATTATGACCATTTGTTCTTGTGAGAAAAAATTATTGACTTTGTATTTTGATCGCATTTGTACCGTAGACTTGCATGGAAACCGGATATGAAAACACCTATACTGGAGCCATCCGTAGTGGCGCTAGTGAGCAACCAGGAACTACAACACCAGGAAATGAGCTTCAAAAACGAAGTCTGGTTTTGGCCGCTTGGTCCGACCACGGTCCACCTGTGCGAAGTCAGAAAATGCAGGCATCCCATTTTGTAGTGGTTTCATTATAGCGTGTGCTATTTACAGCTGCACTAGACGACCATAAAATAATCCTCCTCTGAAGTTTTGCGGTAGCCGAGTCATTTTTACTATTTCCTTTAGCCCACTTAACCAAATAATTAGTTGGCAGAAAGCATAATCAGCTAACGCTTATTTGCTATATGTGGTAGTCCAGTATCCTATGCTAAAACAGTTCGCTACTTCGGCTACCAAGCCATTTGACTAGCTAGCTAACCCTAACCGGCAAATATTCCATCTGTCAAACGTGTTTGACGGCTTGTCAGTCGTGTACATTCCGTAAATGTCTACCTGGGCTATGCTGCACGAATGTGACAAAGCTAGAAGCTAGCAAGAAAATAATAATAGTTAGAAATTCAATGTACATTATTTTTGTCTTTATGCAACAGGTGGAAAACTTGCTCTTCAAAGTGCGTTGTCATATTTACACGCCTGTAGATCAGTTATTAAAATACTTGGTAGATTTGTTAATCACCGCTGACAGTGTTATTTTTATTCGGTAAAAATGACTTGCGAACGATCGGTCAGCTAGCATCACCCAGCAACTAAACACCGCAAACGGTGATGGAGTAGTAGCAGTTAAAGGCTCGTTAACTGATTGTGGCGAAAACCTACGACGATAACTTGCTTGGTTAACAGCAGGTCTACCAGACAGTTATATGAAAATTAGCCTAGTCAAATCACCAGTAGTCTACACATCTCTGATTGATTGACCATCAGTGCAGTCGATGTTCTTCCCCTGTAGTTCATATTGCTAATGCGTGAGCTAACCACGGATAGCTTACCTAGCTCACTGGAAAGCTGATATGCTAGCTAAGCATATTAGCTTTGCCGAGAAACATAAATTGAAGATAACTGAACATAATTGTATTATTAATGTCATACGTATACCGTGATTAAATGACACAGTACAGTCACGGATGGAAATTAAACTCCGTAAACATTAGATCATATATTTTAAAACATAGCGGCAGACAGTCAGCTAGCCTCAAGTTCGTAGTGCAATCGTTCGTTCAGGCTGATGGGCTTTTCCGCACCGGACTGTCAATCACATTGTCAAAATCACAAGACCGCTTAACTCTATGGTTTTGGCTCCAAATCGAGAACATGGCCGCGCCCGCCATTGAGCTTCAAAACGTGTTTTACAGACCCACGGAGAGGCAATGGGTGACGTCACAGTAGCTGACGAGGCTAGCTGACTGTCTGCCGTTATGTTTTAAAATATATTATCAGATGTTTACGGAGTTTAATTTCCATCCGTGACTGTACTGTGTCATGTAATCACGTTATATGTATGACATTAAAAATACAATTAGGCTATGTTCAGTTATCTTCAGTTTATGTTTCTCAGCAAATCCGGAAGTGACGCAAGCTGTACCTCATTGGTCCAGAACAAATATTGGCACTGTGCCCAAATGACGCAATAAACCATGAAATCGACCCATGGACAGTCATAAGACCAATAAAATACACCTATTATGACTATTTGTTCTTGTGAGAAAAAATTATTGACTTTGTATTTTGATCGCATTTGTACCGTAGACTTACATGGAAACCGGATATGAAAACACCTATACTGGAGCCATCCGTAGTGGCGCTAGTGAGCAACCAGGAACTACAACACCAGGAAATGAGCTTCAAAAACGAAGTCTGGTTTTGGCCGCTTGGTTTCGAGCCACGTCGGGCTCACGGGCAAAGTAGCGTCCACCTTCCTTAAAACAGTAACGTGTGTCGGTATTTGGCAAAAGGACACGTTTCGAGCCACGTCGGGCTCACGGGCGAAGTAGCGTCCACCTTCCTTAAAACAGTAACGTGTGTCGGTATTTGGCAGAAGGACACGTTTCGAGCCACGTCGGGCTCACGGGCGAAGTAGCGTCCACCTTCCTTAAAACAGTAACGTGTGTCGGTATTTGGCAGAAGGACACGTTTCGAGCCACGTCGGGCTCACGGGCGAAGTAGCGTCCACCTTCCTTAAAACAGTAACGTGTGTCGGTATTTGGCAGAAGGACACGTTTCGAGCCACGTCGGGCTCACGGGCGAAGTAGCGTCCACCTTCCTTAAACAGTAGCCTAACGTGGGATATTTCCTGTGTGTGTCGTTTTGGGTCAGAACACATCAGACGAGGGAGCGTCTGTGTAATAATTTGTTGGACAAGTTTTGGTGTTGCTGATTGCTGTTAGTAGCCTAAGTGTTTCGGAGTAACACTGCGAATTGTGAAAAAACTGGGCTGCGTGCCAAAGTGTGTGCAAGAAGAGAACCTAGGTTGTTTACCAATGCGAGTGAATGCGAGAAAGTGCACTCAATGTTGTTTTGTTCCGAGCTCCATTAGTGTTGTCATGTCTACAGAAGAACGTATTGTTGTGTTAGGCCTACGTGATATGTTTGTTATATGTGTACACAATATAGTATATATAACCCATATAATATAAGAGTAAAAGCGCATTTTTTCCTTTCGTGTAGTTAATACTTTCGGCTCATAATAGCTAATCCGCGTAATTCTGAAGGGCTACCAACTACGGGAATGATGACGGAGAAAGAAGTTTTATGCGGGGATCTAATGGCAGCGGCATTAAAAGCTATGGTTAAAAGATATGGGAAAGCAACGAGAACTAATCCCTCATTCCCTAGCAAAAATGATTCCGGGGTAATTTCAGAGAAGGCACTGAACTGAAGAGAAAGGCAAATATGCAGCAATGTGTGTTAGCTGATGTAATTAATAGCCTCCCTGAAATTAAATCATGTGTGTGCCAATATGTCGATGATTTATTAATTTCGTACAAAATAGGGACACGCATCGCAGAGACTTAGATGTTATTTTAAAACATCTGGCAAAACATGGTGTGAAGTGTAACCCACGCAAAGCACAGATCGTACAAACAGAAGTCGTTTATCTAGGGTATATGGTTTCACAGGGGTGTAAGAGAATGACCACAAACCGAATTGAAGCCATAACAGAGTGTCGGCGACCTACTACAGTACGAGCGCTACGCAAAATACTTGGTATTTTTAATTATTGTCGGACCCATATACCCAACTACTCAACAATTGTTCAACCGATAAACGACCTCTTAAAGGGAGCGGGGGGTCCACATGACGGGATAGAATGGTCGTCTGAGTGTGAGACGGCTTTTTCCATTTTAAAACAAAAACTTCGCACTTCGCTCCCCAACCCACTTGTGCCTTCACACTATATACTCATGTAAATACAGGACACATGGCGGCGGTGCTGACACAAAAGCATGGGGACAGACAAAGGCCGGTTGCATATTTCTCCTCTAAATTAGATGTGGTTGTAAAAGCGATGCCGGACTGTTTACAAGCCGTTGAAGCTGCCTCCATTGCCTTAAATCAAGCGTTGCCGTTAATTAGCACACAGGAAATTGATGTTATAGTCCCTCATTCTGTTCTGTCTATTTTGTCAAGAAAAAGGTTGACAGCAGTACACGTGGCTCGATGGACTCGATGGGAAACAAGTCTTCGGATGCCATCAGTATATTTAAAACGTATAACTACTTTGAACCCAGCTACCCTATTCCCAAATCCTGATGAGGGACAACCTCATCACTGTTGTGTAGAAGGGGAAGGTAATTTTGATAACCACAGGGTGAAAGAAATCGCCATTCAGGGTGCATTTGACCTATATGTTGATGGTTCATCTTTTTATATTTAAAAAAAAAAAAAAAAAAAACACGGGATGGGCTGTGTGTACACAAAACGGACAGTTAGTGAAACATGGTAGACTGGTGAATCAGTCAGCACAAGTTGCGGAATTATGGGCTTTGGCAGAAGCGTGTACAGTAATGGGAGGGAACAATGTAAACATATACACTGACTCACGTTATGCATTTGGAGTAGTACATGATTACCTGAACTTGTGGGCTAACAGGGGATTTACCACCAGTGCAGGATCACCAATACAAAATGGGGGAATGGTAGAAAATTGCATAAAGCCACTGAACTACCAAAGTGGCAGTAATTAAAATTAAAGCTCGCACAAAAGGTACAGACCCACACTCAAATGGGAATAGGTGGGCAGATGAAGACAACATATGGAGGGGTCCAAACAACACAGTGATCCTACCAGCTGTTTTGATGAGTACTATGGTTAGCTTATATCACTCCTTAGGACATGATGGAGCATGGCGCATGCAACGTCGGATGAAGCAAACATGGTGGCATCCAAAATTAAACACTAACATCAATGACTATGTCCGCAGGTGTATCACATGCTCTCGATGCAACCCCGGACCAACCATCAAAGTAAGAATGAGACAACAGCCCAGACCAGAACAACCGTTTGCCCAATTGCAAATTGATTTCATCGGTCCTCTACCAGGATGTAGGGGAAAGAAATATGTGCTGGTGCTCATGTAGGAGAATTTTTGAGACTCCCCATGAGTGTGATGATGTCACATGTTAAAGTTAAGGTATTCCCGTCAATGTTGATCAGACTGTTTCCTCCAAACTCTCAATGCTTCATGATAAAAATTATATACACTCATATATCACATGTATAACTATATACTAATATAATCAATATGTAATCCAATAACTCTATATCAGTAGTTGCAGCAAAGCTTATGGAACCGCAAGAAACCACAGTATTCACTGTAGAAAACAGGCAAATGCAGAAGGCTTAAGAAAAATCATACTTACTCATTAAGCAGAAAACACTAATCAAATAATAATTCCGGCAGATAACACTAACCAAAAACTAATCATGTATTACTAAAAATATAATCCAGAAAAACTAACAAAACGTTATTACCTAATAGAATATGCTAGAAAACTAACACCTGTGACCCCTGTGTAACCTGAATAAAGTAAAAAAAAAAAGAAAAAGTACAGAAAGCAATGTCATTTTTGTGCCAAGAAAGTCACGTTGACCTATGAACAGGAAACCACAAACTCCAGACTGTGCCAAAAAAAACCTTTTAGGAATGTGTAAAAGGGGGGTTGTGGGCGCAATTTGTGTATAAAATGTGTGCAAAACTGACAATCGGGGCTCAATTCTGCTGAGTTGAGCCGGCTTTGTGCACCTGTGCAATAAAGTCTAAACTTTCTGAAGAGCTTGCTGCTGTTGTGTCTTTTCCCTCATGAAATGGTTTTCTACAGATTGGCGATTGGCGTGGAAGTCTGTCGGTTCCTAGACACGACATTTGGGGGCTCGTCCGGGATACGAAAAAGGTATCATCCTTTCGTAAAACCAACCCGGACACTAACACCAAAAATTGAAGGGAAGAAAGCAGCGAGCTCTTCAGAAACGTGCACAACGAACCGTGAGTGAATTGAGTGTGGTATAAGTAAAAGGACGATATGTGTTGTTGTGTTGCAAAGTGTGCTGGAACTAGGAATAGTGTTTAAAAGCATTGTTGCTGCTGAAGGTTTTCACTGTTGCTGTTTTTGTGTTGCAAAGTGTGCTGGAACTAGGAATAGTGTTTAAATACATTGTTGCTGCTGAAGGTTTACACTGATGCAGGTGTTTGTGGCAAAATGTGTCGGAACCGGAACTAGGAATAATATTTGAATATATTTTTGCTTCTGAAGGTTTACACTGATGCTGTTGTTTTAAAAAGAGGTGCCAGAGACTTGGGAGGAGAGAAACCCAAGAAAGGCCATCTGCAAGAGCTCTGGTAAAAGCGTGTTTAGGAAAAACACTGTCCTGTGAGGTATAAAGTAAGAGAAAAACTATTGTTGGTAAGGTAAAATATTGTTAAACTGTGTTTATGCTTAGATTAGATGCTTGTGCTTGCGCGGAAGTAACGTTGTATTGAGGCAACTGAGGAAAAATTGTGATTTATGTGTACGTGCCACTATAAAGGAAAAAGGGGGAAAATAAGTAAAGAAACGTGAAGTGTGTAGAAGGTATAAAATAAAGGTTAAATATATATAAATCTTTAAATAGGAGAATAAAATAAAAGTATAAAGTAAACATAAAATAATGGAAAAAGGAGAGAAAACGCCGGTTGAAATAATCACGGGAAAATATCCTAATTGTAAAAAGGAGATAGAACATTGTAGCAAGTCGAGTGCTACCGCTCGTTTGAGAGAGGAGAGAGACGCGTTAATTTTTCAGGACACGACTGCGTCTTGTTTTATTTCTCGGCCGCCACGCGGCTTTCTGTTCACAATACACAATAACAGATTTACGGTTTCACAATTCACGGCTGACAGCCCGTCAGCTCTTCTTCCGTCTCCTGTTCTGTCGCTTCTCTTTCTGTCGATCAGCTTTTAAACGTCCAGGCTCACTGTCGAGGTAATCAGCACATTGTCAATCAATCAAACAATTAACCCTCAGTGCTGATTAATAAACCCCAACAGCCGTGGCGCAGAGTTCCGAGAGCCGCCCCGCCCACTCTCTCTCTGCAGCCAACGCAAAACCACGCCCACCCTACCACATACCCCCACCGCCCGACTTAGGCCGGGGAGCCATCCGGTCGATGACCGACCCCCCCCCCCACCCCCCCCACCCCCTTCGGGGCGAGAGAGGAAGTCCGCCACCACCACCTGCGCCCCCGGCCTATGAACCACCTTGAAATTAAAGGGCTGTAGAGCCAGATACCACCGGGTGATTCGCGGGTTGGTATCCTTCATGCGGTGGAGCCATTGGAGGGGAGCGTGGTCCGAACAGAGGGTGAATGGGCGACCCAGCAGGTAGTAGCGCAGGGACCCGACCGCCCACCGGATGGCGAGGCACTCCTTTTCTACCGTGCTGTACCTCGCCTCCCGCTGGGATAGTTTGCGGCTGAGGTACAGCACCGGGCGGTCGACTCCCTCCACCTGCTGGGTCAAAACAGCCCCCAGCCCTCTGTCCGATGCGTCGGTCTGCAGGATAAAAGGAAGAGAGAAATTAGGGGTGAACAAGAGCGGCTCCCCGCAGAGGGCTTCCTTTACCCTCTCAAACGCTCGCTGGCACGGCTCCGTCCACTGGACCGAATCTGAGGCACCTTTGCGAGTTAAATCAGTCAAGGGGCTGGTCAGCTGTGAAAACGCCGGAATAAACCGCCTATAGTAGCCGGCCAACCCCAAGAACCTCCTCACCTCTTTTTTCGTCTTGGGTCGTGGACAGGTCGCAATCGCCGCGGTTTTATCCACCAGAGGTCGCACCTGTCCACTTCCCAAGTGGTACCCCAAATACCGTACCTCCGCTCGGCCAATCGCACACTTCTTTGGGTTAGCCGTGAGCCCCGCCTGCCTCAAGGACTCGAGCACCGCCCCCACATGCCGCATATGCTGTGCCCAGCTGCTACTGTGGATGATAACATCATCCAGATAGGCAGCAGCATACGCAGCATGCGGACGCAGCAGCCGATCCATCAGGCGCTGGAAGGTGGCTGGGGCCCCGAACAACCCAAACGGAAGTGTTCGGAATTGGTACAAACCGTCCGGAGCGGAGAAAGCCGATTTCTCTTTGGACTTTGCAGACAAGGGAATCTGCCAATAGCCCTTAGTCAGATCCAGTGTCGAGAAAAAACGAGCCGTGCCCAGCCGATCCAGGAGTTCGTCGACCCTAGGCATAGGATAGGCATCAAAATGTGTCACAGCATTCACTTTCCTATAATCCACACAGAACCGAATAGAGCCATCCGGCTTACTTACCAGCACGATGGGGCTATTCCAGGCACTGCGGGACTCCTCTATTACACCCAACTCCAGCATGGCCTTTATTTCTGCCTGCACCAATTTCTTTTTGTGCTCCGGCAGTCTATAGGGGCGGGAACGTACCGTTACTCCCGGGGGGGTGTCGATATGGTGGTGTATGAGGTTCGTGCGTCCTGGTAGGGGAGAAAACACATCCGCAAACCGTTTTTGCAACATGGCAAGGTCTGCTCTCTGACTTGGCGAGAGGTGGCTATCTGAAAGGGGTGGGGTCTGATTGATTGAATTTACTACCTCCGGCCCCAGCTCGTCCCTCTCCTGATCCACCGTTACCAGAGAAACAGCCACCACCTCTTTCCAGGCTTTTAATAAATTGAGGTGATAAATCTGTTTCGCTCCCTCTCTATCAGCACGCTCCACCTCATAGTCAACCTCCCCAACTCGTCGTGTGACCACGAAGGGCCCTTGCCACTTGGCGAGTAATTTTGTACTGGAGGTTGGAAGTAATACCAGGACTTTATCTCCCGGCGAGAATTGTCGTAGTTTCGTCCCTCTATTGTAGTGCCTCTGCTGACGTTCCTGAGCCTCGAGCAAATTCTCCCGTGACAACCGACCCAGTGTATGGAGTTTTGCTCGCAGGTCCATGACGTACTGCAACTCATTTTTGCTGGGGCTTGGACCGTCCTCCCAGCTTTCTTTAACTAGGTCCAATATTCCCCGAGGTTTTCTACCGAATAACAGTTCAAAGGGAGAAAATCCCGTGGAGGCCTGGGGAACCTCCCGCACTGCAAATAATAGAGAGACGAACCACTTATCCCAATTTCGGCTATCGTCGTGAATGAACTTTCGAATCATGGACTTCAGAGTTCTATTAAATCGCTCCACAAGCCCATCTGTTTGGGGATGGTATACACTGGTTCTAATAGAGCGGACGCCCAGTAATCCGTATAGCTCATTTAGTGTACGTGACATAAACGAAGTGCCCTGATCAGTCAGAATCTCTTTCGGGATTCCGACCCGGGAGATAATTTGAAACAGAGCTTGTGCAACACTCTTAGCTGAAATATTGCGCAACGGTACTGCTTCGGGATACCGGGTCGCATAATCCACCAAGACCAACACGAAACGGTATCCCTGGGTGCTCCGTTCAAATGGCCCGATGAGGTCCATAGCAATTCTATCAAAGGGAACCTCTATTAAGGGTAGTAGGCGCAAAGGCGCTTTTGGGGTGGCCGGGGGGTTCACTAATTGACATTCGGGACAGGACGCACACCACCGACGTACGTCCGCCCAAATGCCCGGCCAGTAAAACCGAGCCATTATTCGGTGTAGTGACTTATCATACCCTAAGTGTCCCGCCATGGGGTTGTAATGAGCCGCCTGGAAAACCATTTCCCGGCGGTTTTTGGGTACCAACAACTGGGTCGTTTCTTCACCGGTCTGAGCGTCACGACACACTCGATACAACCTGTCCCTAATAATAGAAAAATAAGGGTGAGAGAGTACTGCATCGGGGCGCACCTGCTGACCATCAGTCCGCATCACTTGGTCATAGGCAAAGCGTAAGGTGTCGTCCCGAGACTGCTCGAGTGGGAAATCCTCCGCGGGTTGGAATACAGGACCCCGGGGAGTCTCAACCGGAGGCTCGCCTGGGTCCCTCCCCGCCCCGGCCGTGTCGGACGGCCCTGCGTCACCACCGTCAACAGCACACACGTCACACTTCCCTATCGGTCGTGATCGCAACCCCAGCATGTTTCTAGAAATCTCCCTAAACCCCGCCCAATCAGTACCCAAGATTAGGGGATGCGCAAGCCGGGAGCTAACCGCAGCCTTCACAATATGCGTTTTTCCCTGGTAACAAATTTCCACGGGTACTACCGGATACTTGTGCACATCTCCATGCACACACCGAATGGAAACCCAGGGTGCCTTTACCAATGCCTCGGTTCGAACCAGGTTTTGCTGGATCAGGGACTGCATAGCCCCCGAATCCAACAGCGCCCGGCGTTCACTCCCTTGCACCCTTACCGGGATGTAGTACGCTCCCTCCTGATCGGGAGCGGAAGTGGGCGGCCCGACCACCCGGACCACCTGCCCCACTTCCATAAGTGGACAATCGCGGCGCAGGTGACCCAGCTGTCCACACCGCCAACACCCCGGTCCGAGCGTCTGAGGCGCCCTCTGCGAGCCGGAGCCCCCCGCCACTGAGCCTGGACCTGGAGAGGGAATCGGAAAAAAGGGGGGATTAGTTTGAGGAAAGGGAGGGGGCAGAGCCCTGGGGACAGGGGAGGGGCCAGTACGAGGAGGGGGTCTCCTCCTGGGCGCCGGTTCCGGCCGTGCTTGCTGCTGGGCGCTGGGGTATAGCACTAGGTGGTCCTCCGCCAGGGTAACCGCCCCCTCTAGGTTGGTCGGGCGATGGCAGCGCACCCAATTGGCCGTTCCCTCCGGCAACCCTTCCAGGAACTGTTCCAGTATGACCTGCTCCACTACGCCCCCGGCGGACCGGATCTCTGGTTGCAGCCAACGCCGGGCCATGTGGGTTAGCCTTTGGGCGTATGCGAAGGGACGGTCCTCCGCCCCCAGTTTCGCCGTCCGGAACCGGCGCCGGTAATCCTCCGAGCTGCAGCCCAGTCGGTCCAGGATCGCCCTCTTCACAGTCTTGTAATCCGCCCGGGCTCCGGGCGGCAGTCCATGCGCCGCCTGTTGGGCTTCCCCAGTTAAAAGGGGCAGGAGGTGTACAACCCACTCCTCGTGGGGCCACTGGCACGCCTCCGCTGCCACCTCAAAACTCTCCACGAATGCCTGGATGTCATCGTCGGCTGTCATTTTGGGGATGTGGATCCGGAGAGGGGATCGGGACGGCGGGTCCCGGGAGCTGGTTTCCCCGGCGGCAGCCAGCTGTCGCAGCGCCTGGGTCTGGAGGGAGGCTTGTGCACGCAGAGCCTCCATCTGCTCTGCGTGTACGGCCGCCTGCCTCTCCTGCATTTGGGCCATCCCCTCCAGCATCCGTGCCAGCGCTACGAGAGGCTGCGCCGCCTCGCTCCGGTTTGGGTCCATTTTTGACCTTCTCTCCCTCTCTCTCTTCCTGCCGCTCCCCGTACGGGCCACCACTGTAGCAAGTCGAGTGCTACCGCTCGTTTGAGAGAGGAGAGAGACGCGTTAATTTTTCAGGACGCGACTGCATCTTGTTTTATTTCTCGGCCGCCACGCGGCTTTCTGTTCACAATACACAATAACAGATTTACGGTTTCACAACCCCAACAGCCGTGGCGCAGAGTTCCGAGAGCCGCCCCGCCCACTCTCTCTCTGCAGCCAACGCAAAACCACGCCCACCCTACCACAAACATATATCAGGAAAATGGAAAAAAAGAACTAAAAAAAGAATGGTGACAAAATGGCCTAAAGAGGGTACGTTTGATAGAGAAATATGTGATCAGATGGGAGGGGTAATAGCAAATTACAGAACAGGAGACAAGTCAGAAAAAAGAAAGCGAAAAAGAGAACAGGAAAAAAGAATTTTAGGATGGTTTAGGTCCGCTTCCCTAGAAAAATATGTAGGAATGAGTGGGGATCGCAGTGAAGAAATAATTCCTCCTCCGTATACCCCGCAGTCATCAGGACATGCGGAAATAAAAGAGACCCAATAGGCCCGGTAACATCTGCAGTAACAGTGTGTCCAGTAGTAAAAGGACAGGTTCAGATACAAGGGTGGGTAGAACATGAGGAAAGTGAGGAACAGCTCGAGATAGAGAGAGCGCGGCTCCAGGAAGAAAAGGGAAAAATAGAAAAAAGGGTCACAGAGCTAAGGAGAGAATACAAGGAGGTAGAGGAGTTAGAAGAGCTGTTAAAAGAAAAATATAGCCAGTATGATGAATACCATAGCCGGTTAATAAAAAAGGCAAAAGAGATAAGAAACACTGAGAAAAAACAGCAAACGTCTAAAATATGCCAAAAGCCTGAACAGGTGGGGTCAAAAAGGGACGAGGAAACACCAAAAAAATGCGAAACTGCGGGGTGGGGAAATTTTAGATGGGAAAAGCTCCCGTATAACACATGGGAACAGCTGAAGCCAAAAATTACCAAGAGAACAGAGTCCCGAGAAAAACATAAGCCATGTTTGACAAAAGACACTATAAATAGAAAGCAAATCCCCCAAACAGAATATAAATACAATAAAGGGGAGGAGGAATTCTCCCCAGCAGAAAAGAGTGAGGCGAGCGACAATGAGGTATGCCAGACAAACAATAGCGAGGCAGAAGAGTCAGACGGGGGAGAGGGGCCTGCACAGGTGGGAGGAGATTTAGCTGGGCGATATCAAAACATAAGAGAGAGACCGCCAACCCGGCATAACCCAGCAGCAGAAGGATATAGCCATAATGCTAATAACCGCAATACTATAGCACCATTGTTGATTAGGGAAGGGGGTGTATCCCGATACATTCCATGTTGGGGCGACATAGCTCAGGAGGTAAGACCGATTGTCTGGCAGTCGAAGGGTTGCCGGTTCAAACCCCGCCCTGGGCGTGTCGAAGTGTCCTTGAGCAAGACACCTAACCCCTAACCCCTAACTGCTCTGGCGAATGAGAGTAAAGCGCTTTGGATAAAAGCGCTATATAAATGCAGTCCATTTACCATTTACCATTCCCTGGTCCACCCAAGATATGCATAATGTAATAACCAATCTCCCTGATTTGCAGAATGGAGCAAGCCACTGGATCAGGGTGCTGGAGGAGGAGACGACAGGCCGGATCCTGGCTGTGGGGGACCTGAAGGCTCTCCTGGGGAAGGTTGTGGGGATGGAAACAATGCTGGACATATTTGAGCAGGCTGACTTTGACAGAAACCATGCGCAGTCTCCAGCAGTGGACGGTGGGCCGTTTGATAACGTGCGTGGGGTTGTTTGGACTGCTCTGCGAGCCCTGTATCCCGCACGACCGGACATAACGACCTTAACGGGACCGCCGTTAAAAGACAATGAACTACCGGCAACATACATCCACACACAGTTGCGCAGGTGGAGATTGTTAACTGAAAAGGACGTACAGGCAGATCCCATAATGACCACCCTCTTCCGCAAAGCCATCCAGGAGGGGATGTCACCGGAAGTGGGGCGCCGCCTCGATGAGGTGGTGGGACTGAATACCATGACACACAGAGAGTTTGTGGATCACGTGGTGCACGCTGTGGACAGGCAGCGGAAAGAGGGGAAAAAACTGGAAGATCAAACAAAAGACATTCAAAGGAAGCTACTGCAGTTGCAGCTGGAGGAGCTGAGAGCCAAAGAAAAAAAGGCGAGAGAAATAAAGGAGCTGAGAGCCAAAGAAAAAGAGGCGGAAAAAGTGGCATCGACGGTGGTCTACGACTTCTCCGGCATCCCTCACCCAGTGGCCATGCAAGGTAATATGAAAAAGGGGGGCACCCAACCGGGTGGGTAACAAAGGGGGGGAGGGCCAGGGAATGGTGGTCAAAATAATCAGTGGAAAGGGCAGCTGAATCAGAATAACAACATGCAAAATAGAAATTGGAACCAACAGAGTTTTCCTAATCAACAGAGACAGGGCCCCATAGTTTGCTATGGATGTGGTCAGGAGGGGCACATAAAAAGATGGTGTCCAAACACCCAAGGGATGTACCCAGGTAACCAGGGGACCTGGGTGTCTAATCAGCCTCAGCAATCGCAGGGTTACCCCAACTTGGCCCCACCTCCCCAGGCTAGGCCCCCATATCAGAGTGGAGGACCTGTGAATTATCAAGGTGCCCAATAGGGGTGCCCAGAGAACCCAGGCAGAGTAGGGCAGCATGTAATGATAACAAACGGACCAGAACAAGAGCCTATAATAAATGTACAAATCGGAGGGAAAATTGTCCCTATGATGATAGATACTGCTGGAGCAACATGTACATGCATTAAGAAAGAATATGCCTCACATCTGCCATTGTCGGGAGAAGTTATTCAAACAGTAGGGTTCTCTGGGAAAACAATGTTAAGCCCGACCACAAAACCGGTATTAATAAAAATAGGCGCAAAAGAAGCAAAATTAGAGGTAGTAGTATGCAAAAATTCCCCCGTAAGCCTTCTAGGAAGAGATGCAATTCTGGCCTTAGGACTAAAAATAAACTGTGAAGGAGGGGGAATAGATTTAACAGGAATGTACAATATGAAAAGTGAAAACCTCCACATGGCAAATGTATATTGGGTAGGGGATATTGAGACACAAGTAAAAGACCAAGTGTGGAGCACTTGGCAAAAATATGTTGAGGCTCAGATCCCGCAGGCAACTGAGCCAGAATATGACTTACATTGTACAATGAGGTTCGATCCCTACCAGGATCCAGATCTAGAAAGAGAGTGGGGTAAGGGAAAAAGAGAACGACAATATGTGGTGTCAAGCGCGCTCCTGATAGGACAAGAAGGAGCACCGTTAAATGTAGAAAGGACCCCATGGATTGAGCAGTGGTTTCAGGACAAAGGTGCGGCCCCACACATAACGTTAAAAGTCAATCCAGGCTACCAAGCTAAGGACTTAGGACCTATGGTTAAGAGAGCAGAAGAACTCCAGTTCAGGCCAACAGAAAATGCTTTAATTTGGTGGGACACAAGGTGTCCAGGAAGAAGCTGCAGCTCTGCTCTCAGAAAACGGGGAGAGCGGAGGGACTGCGGGCGCTGACACCAGCCCAGGGAGCAACACCACCAACAGTGCCCCTACGGGTCCAGTACGAGAATCGCAGGCCGGCTTTCCAGTGGAGTGACGCGCAGACCGCATACTCTGGATTGGAAGATATACCAGGAACCTACCACCTATGAGGACTGCAGCAACACATCGTGCTACGAATCAACGTGTTAAGAAATTGTGTATGATAACTTTGTGGGGTCACTTAGAATAATATATACAGCTTTGATATGTATAATCAAATTTTGCGACTGGAGAGAGTGTTGGAGGTACCATGGGAACAACGTTACATTGAGGAATCTGATACATTTGGATGCTGCTATGGCAGCATAATATACATGGGGTGGTGCACACCCGACGCTGTCTGACGCTTAGAATAAGAATACAGCGAGGGGAGTTTTTCGGGGCCATGAGTTTTGACCCCGAAAGGGGGGAATGTAGGAGAATTTTGAGACTCCCCATGAGTGTGATGACGTCACATGTTAAAGTTAAGGTATTCCCGTCAATGTTGATCAGACTGTTTCCTCCAAACTCTCAATGCTTCATGATAAAAATTATATACACTCATATATCACATGTATAACTATATACTAATATAATCAATATGTAATCCAATAACTCTATATCAGTAGTTGCAGCAAAGCTTATGGAACCGCAAGAAACCACAGTATTCACTGTAGAAAACAGGCAAATGCAGAAGGCTTAAGAAAAATCATACTTACTCATTAAGCAGAAAACACTAATCAAATAATAATTCCGGCAGATAACACTAACCAAAAACTAATCATGTATTACTAAAAATATAATCCAGAAAAACTAACAAAACGTTATTACCTAATAGAATATGCTAGAAAACTAACACCTGTGACCCCTGTGTAACCTGAATAAAGTAAAAAAAAAAAAGAAAAAGTACAGAAAGCAATGTCATTTTTGTGCCAGGAAAGTCACGTTGACCTATGAACAGGAAACCACAAACTCCAGACTGTGCCAAAAAAAACCTTTTAGGAATGTGTAAAAGGGGGGTTGTGGGCGCAATTTGTGTATAAAATGTGTGCAAAACTGACAATCGGGGCTCAATTCTGCTGAGTTGAGCCGGCTTTGTGCACCTGTGCAATAAAGTCTAAACTTTCTGAAGAGCTTGCTGCTGTTGTGTCTTTTCCCTCATGAAATGGTTTTCTACAGATTGGCGATTGGCGTGGAAGTCTGTCGGTTCCTAGACACGACACTCATTGATCATTTTACTAAATGGGTAGAAGCATTTCCAACAGCGCACAACACAGCAACTGACGTAGCAAAACTGCTATTAACCGAAATAATTCCAAGATGGGGTTTGCCATGTGTTATTGACAGTGATCAAGGTACTCACTTTACAGGAAAAATCATTAAAACAGTATGCCGAGCACTGGGGATTAAACAAAAGTTTCACTGCCCTTTTCATCCCCGGTCTGGTGGAACGTGCGAACCGCAGCTTAAAAAACAAACTAACCAAACAGTTGTTTGCAGGCACTGGAGAAGACTGGGTTTCACACTTACCGGCTGTACTTCTTTCTAAGAGCAGGCCCCACTAATCCTGAATCTCTCTCTCCTTTTGAAATGCTAACAGGTAGACCCATGAGGACTCCCGGGGATTTGTGTATTGCAGGAGGAGAATTGCATGTGATGGGAGATAGGTTGCTGGAATATTGTAAGCTTTTGTCTCAGTGTGTACCACAGGACCCACGGACAATACCGGATCCAGTGACAGACCTGGAGGAGAGCCCCGCAGTCCAACCCGGAGACCAAGTCCTGGTGAAGTCCTTCCAGAAAAAGACATTCGGCCCTCACTGGACTGGACAACATACTGTGTTACTCACCACCCCATCAGCTGCCCGCTTGACCGGAATACCAACATGGATTCACCTAACTCGTCTGAGAAAGTACACGAGTCCAACACAGCATGAAGCGCAGCTCAATCCTTCTTCCCCACAAAGTACTGGGAAGCCGGTTTGTGTTAACACACCTTAAGGCAGAAAGATATGCGGATCCGCAGTTCTCAAATGTGCACCAACGCGAGTGGATACAGCTGGACTTGGGACCATACTTTTAATCAAACTGGATGAGGATCTTTCCAATGCAATGAGGACATATGGAGAGCGAGTGGATACAGCTGGACTTGGGACCATACTTTTAATCAAACTGGATGGGGATCTTTCCAATGCAACGAGGACATATGGAGAGTTGTAAACTGTCAATTGTGGGGTTTGAAAAACCCAGGAAAACTTCTGGACAATCTTTAAATTGTGAGAAATTGATTTCCTCACCAGAACTGTACACAGGCCAACCCGAGGAGGATGGGTCCCCCCTGCTGAGCCTTGGTTCCTCCCAAGGTTTCTCCCCTTTATGCTAGGGGAGTTTTCCTTGCCACTGTTGCCATGTGTTTGCTCACTGGGGGTATAGGCCTAAATAGGTTATGGGGAATATGGCATTTAGCACCATATTTCCAAATACAAAATGGGGGACTGATAGGTTCCCTGTTTTAGTAACTATGTAGTACGATATATATATTAGACTGTATGTAGTGTATTGTGTTTCCTTTTCCTACCATGCTGTGTCTGTAGTTTGTATGCCTGTATGTCTAGCACCTCTGTAGTGTGTCTCCGTATAACACCTCTAGTGTCTGCAGCAAGGAGGTCACATTCCTATGCTAAATGGCTGCGAGGGTCCACAGGAAGGGACAAGACCATTTGTCTCCGGTCCGCCACTTAACTCAACCTTTTGATGTGTATGAATGAAAACTGTATATCTAGACACCACACAGTGTGATGGGCAGAGATTCTCTCAGCGCAGCGCCCGAGTGTGCTGGGTCTGTCTCTCCCTTGCGCATTGAATTAAACCACAAATCCTCTGAGGAAACTTTGTCAGCGTGTTCTTCATCGTCCTGCATTTGACTCCACGAATAAGGGCAAAATATCCTAACACAAGACACTGCCTGTCTGGAACTTTAATGAAATGATATGACTGATCTTTATAAGCTTATATTTAGTCTTCCTTGTTGTTTTCTTATTTATGTGTTCCATTTCAGTAAATTAATGTAATTATCAGTTTTAAATGTCGCAGCTGGTGTGTGCACTGGAAGCTCAGTGGAATTGGAGATGCTTTTTTTCATTTGAATGTTGGGTGCCAGATTTTTCCTAAATGCTGAGTGGATGGGGGGCCGGGGGGAAGCGGTCATGTTATCACAGGATGTTGCACCCCTCCCATTTCCTTTTCCTTTGAGCAGCCTAGTTTAGTAGCAGCTGTGCATGTCATCACATCACTGTAATTCTCAGCGTCAGATTGTGCTCTTTAAACACTCTGGTATACGGTTACTCATTATTTAATCTCTTGTAAGACAACCGACGTCTTACCGCTACATCCTCTGACACTTTCTAGTTTTCTGTGGACTATTACTGCGAGACAGAAGCGATGCATTGCTACACTGTGACAGTTGCTACCGGTAATGCCTTGTTTTCTGGCACGGATGCTTACATTTATTTCACCTTGGTAGGAACAGAGAGATGCAGCGAGAAAACTGTATTGAACAAATTTTTTCATCATGATTTTAAAAGAGGGGCGGTAAGTACACATTCAGCTGTCACATTTAATTAGAGGTGGAAAATCCAGGTTCAAAAAGTAGTCGCCGTTTTCTCCCTTGTTTACTACCCCTGCCCTGACCGTAGTCATTTTTGTCTGACTTCAGGTGGACAAGTTTGACATTGAAGTGGCTGAGGACCTCGGGGAAATCGTGCTGGTGAAGATTGAGAACAGGAAGTACATTGTGAAAAATGACTGGTACTGCAGGTACATCAAAGTGAAGACCCCAAGTGGAGAGACTTTGGAGTTCCCCTGTTACAGATGGGTGGTCAATGACCAGGAAGTGGTCCTCAGAGATGGCCGGGGTAGGTGTATGCAATTTCAGAGACTCAAACTCCGTTCCGATTCACCTCCTAATCAATCCCCCTCTGTGTCGAGTTCCGCTTAATTATAAGCATCACTGATGTAAGGGCCACTCACACACGAGGGCAGGCATTGAGGTGATAGGGAGCATAAAAAGCAGCAGGTGTGTGGAACGTATTTTTGGTCTGCTCTGACGAACTGAAAAATCATCACTACTTAAAAGAATATCACTTAACAGTTGGGCACAGTGAGCTACTTTGAACCGCCACATTTGCATTACAAATAATGATTACCGTAATTTGAATAATGATCATGAAATTTGCATCATTTGAGACAACACTGCAATGACAATGACAATAATCTTTTGAAAAGACGTGAGATGGCAGTCAAATTGCATGTAAATGTGGTTAGCTCTGCCATGCTTTAACGCCTCTGGCAACTGCATTAAGCTACGCAATGCCTGCTGGGTCAGCACTCGCTTGTAGGGCAGCAGTTTAATTTCCTCATTATTGAGGGAGTGTCGGAGGGCCTAACTAGCCCTCACTGAAATTTGGCTCACTCAGTTCTGGGACAATCCTTGTACAAGATTGGAACCCTGATGAACGCACAGAATGTGTGTTAGCTTGTAGGCGGAGTGATTTGAATTGGGACCGGGCCTTGGTGTATTACTGTTACATCACAATGAAGGAGAACCGTTTGCTTTCATGAAACCTAATAATGGATGGTGAAGCAATGAGTTGTCAGATCACTGATGTGTTTGAGCTAAAAGGTTTGGCTCAGCACAGCAAAACTAAACGATTGATTCAAACCAGTAAGTTTCTGTTTATTATGTTTATGTAGCACGTTTGCCTCAAGACGACAAAACCAGCCTTTTGGAAGAACACAGAAGCAAAGAGCTGGAAACCAGGAAGAAGATGTACAGGTAGGATCACAGCATGACGTGTTCATATTTGTTTCAACTCCTCTGCCGCTAACATGATAAATAACAAATCTGCACTGAGGAACAGACCAAGAAAACTTTGTTCACAATAACCCTGTTACAATATTCTTTTCCTATATTGCATATAATGGTAAATGTCTTTGAGCAGCAAATAGATACAGAAGCATATCACAGAGCCCTATGAATGCATAAATGTCACTGTCCTATGAACAAATATGTATAACTATTAATGCAACAAAAACCTAAATGGCCAAACCTACATATAGCACTCTCCCATGCTGGTGTGATACCCCTGGGAGGAAGACGCGGCAGTTCTGGAAAACACCATCACTTGCGGCATGACGAGAGAGAGAGAGAGAGAGAGAGCACACCCACACAAACACGAAAACAAATAAACAAACACCTTCACGCTTCCCCCTCATGGGTTTTGGGCAAAAACAATAAACTAAAACAACAAACTAAAACAAAAAAGACAAAAAAAAAGGCAAAACTGAGTGGCAGCTTTTCAGCTCGCTGCTCTTAGCTATCCCGCTTTTCAGCTGACCAGCTCCTCCAGCGTTTCAGCGGCAGGTTTACTTTCTTTTTGTGCTGCGGCAAAATGAAACTCAAAAACTTGCTCTCTCTGTGTGTGCTGCCGTTCTCGTCTCCGTACCGTGGAGAAGAACATACCTTTAAGCACCTGGGCTGATTGGCTACACAGGTGATTAACAGGTGCGTGGGCTCTCCACTGTGACTGAGACAAATCCATTCAACTGGACCTAATGCAACAAGCACCTTGCATTGACCAGCAACGTAACTTGTCACAAAAACAAGTCACACAGTTGTACCCAGATGTCTTCATTAATTTCAGATCAGTCCTCAGTTCAGTGACATCGAAAAGCATTCCAATTTCTCTGTAGCTTCCTTTTCCCTCCTGCCCCCTAGTGGTGTGGGCGCTGGTGCCTACTGAATGGGAATTACACAGTTCTTCCTTTCTAATCAGACTGATTTTGACCCCAGACACCAAGTGAGTGGAGTCACTGGGCTAGTCGGTGACAGACCTCAATCAATGAAAAGAAAACAAGCAGCACTACTGGACTCAAAGGCCAGATTTGATTATCCCTGTTCTGCTAAATGCTGACATTGAATCTAACTAGGGTTAATGGTGAATGTTCTTCCTTACTCGTTTTGAAGATGGAGAGAGTGGCAACCAGGTTTACCCATGAGCATAGATGCACATACCTACAAGGAGCTTCCATTGGACATCCAGTTTGACAGTAAGAAAGAAATGGACTTCACCATCAACTACGTTAAGGCGTGAGTATGATGCAATGCGCTCACACTGTGGCATGTTCAACATTGGCCTTGGCACCTGTGCTGTCCTCTATTTTTTGTGCCACCCAGTTATATTCTCAATTAAATCACTTTATATGCTTAAATATACCTAATGTACTAATAGTCTCAATGGTATTCTGTCAGTAATAATAATAATAATAATAATAATAATAATAATAATAATAATAATAATAATAATAAGTAAACTAGTAAACTTTATTTATATTACACCTTTCGTTCAACAAGTGGCAGCCCAAAGTGCTTGGCAGAGGTAAAAAAGAAAGGGTACAATAAAGCAGGAAATAATTGGATAAAATAACAAAATGACAATAAAACTGTATAATATCCCGAGTTATAATATTCTGATTCATCTTTCTGGTGTTGGATCCTCAAACAATTCCTGGCCAATCTCAGATCTAGCACCAGCACCAGCACCAGCACTAGCACAAAGAAGACCTGTTTGATTACACAGAAAACAAAGGGCTGAATGCATTGACCATTAATATAAAGAGGATACTTCACCAATAAAATGCTTCCTTTCTGTTTTCCGAGCAGGATTGAGAACCTTGGACTGAACAAATTCATGGAAATGTTCCAGAGCTCCTGGGATGACTTAGATGATTTTAAGGAGATATTTGTGAACATCTCCAGCACACCCGCAGGTTGGAGCCTCTCCTTTCTGAGCCCAGCTTATTTTATTTATTGAAACCAAGTTGCACCAAACTGTATTTTCCCTGGGTGTTATCTTAATTAGGGGCCAAGCACCGAACGTGCAGGGCACCTATTGTAATCGTTAGTATTATTATTATTTCTGCAATGCGAGTCTATGGCAGCCCATAGAACCCATTGGTAACTTTTTATGAAATTTGGCACATTGATCAAGGATAGCCCAATGTATCCAGGCATCGAATTTGGGGTCAATCCATCTAACTCTGTAGCGCCACCAACAGGCCAAACTTCACGGTACATTTTTGCTTATAACTTTTGAACCGTTTGCCCTAGAGTTGTGCGGATTGCCGTTAAAACGCGTCATAATAGATTTCCCGCCATTTTGAATAATTTAAAAAACCTACTTTTGCGAACTAGTCCTAGGGCGTTGATCCGATCGCCACCAAAATCGGACCATATGATCTACAGATGGTCCTGACCAAAAGTTATTCACAGAATTTTGATAAAGCAATGTAAATGGCCACAATGAGCCAATGAAAATTGAGGAGGGCGTGGCTTGTAACATGAAGGTCTGTAAATTCTGAACGGTTTCTCCGATCACCACGAAAATTGGTAGGCACATCAGCAGCCATGAGAGGAGGCTAACCCTCTATTTTCGGCCCGATCAAGCAAAGTGGTGGCGCTAGAGAGCTCATCTTCTGTTTAGGCATAACCGCTAAGCCGATGTTTTCGAAACTCGGCACACATATATTGGGGAACTCTATATGGACAGTGAGTAAAAATGACGCCGATTTGCCAAGAGGTGGCGCTGTCATGAGCAAAAAAGTATTTTTCTTAGGTAATTTTGAACAAGCATATCTCCGTCCCCATTTGAGCCACAGTCATGAAATTTTGCACATATGTGGAACTCGTCAAGGGTAACAAGTTTCTAATTAGAACCCATAAGCCCCGCCCATTAGATTTCCCGAAAATTAGGCATCTTTTGTCCTACAGCTGTGATCTTCCACAAATTAAACTGTTTTGACAAATGCTTCAATTGCTTTCTGTCATGGAAGTCTGTGGCGGCCCCTATAACCGACTGGTCGGTTTTTACAAAACTTTGCAGAATGGTAGAGGGTTATGCCGTTCGCCCTGCAATGGACTGGTGTCTTGTTCAGGGGTCGTTCTGGTTGCTTGTCTGCCTGGTGCCCCTGTCATGCTTGGCCCCTTCATTGCTGCTCGCAGCTGTATTTATATTTTAGTTTTATAATATTTCAGGGCAAGAAAGTTCCCAATCATATTTTTTTTTTGTTTGGTTGTTGACATTAAGATGGCCGAATGGTCCAGGTGGTGCACCCATTGGAATTACTTCAAATACCTGCTCATTCTAAGAGTGGTTGATTGAATACATGTAATAAGTGTGTATTGGTCAGATGGTCATATCAGATATGTACTGTAAGATGCAGAGATCATCTCATAGGCATGGTGTTTGAGCAAAGCAAGAGGGCGGCTTCTTACTCAGAGGCACATCTGCTCTGCAGAGTACGTGATGCAGCACTGGAAGGAGGACTTCGTGTTCGCATACCAGTTTCTCAACGGCTGCAACCCTGTGATGATCCGAAAGTGCACCAAGCTGCCAGCCAAGTTCCCCGTCACCCATGAGATGGTGGAGTTCTGCTTGGAGCGACACCTCACTCTGGAAGAGGAAATCGAGGTGAGTCCTCAAAGTAACCTGCAATAGATATTGATTGGGGTATTTCAGAATCTAGAAATTGTAGAGAGATTTATATTACCCCAATTTTGTGATTTGTGTTACTTTCCTCAGAACTACAGTTACTTGAACACAGTTTCAAACTGGTTGCACTACAACCAGTGTTTTTTAGAAAGTGAGACTGTAAATTTTAACCAATGATTCTGCACCTCAGGGACAGTGACTGGTTTAAAACAATGTCTGACTAAAACTGCTTTCAAGCTAAACAGCATTTTATTAGTTAGTGTTTAACAATTTACTCAACTTTGTCATGGAAAATCTTCCAATGACCTTTCTGTTTGTGTTCTGTGCAGGCAGGAAACATTTACATTGTTGACTATGAGATTATGGAAAATATCACACCCAACGGGACAGACCCATCCACAACTCAGTATTTGGCTGCCCCAATCTGCCTGCTGTACAAGAACACCAAGAACAAAATCCAGCCAATTGCTATTCAGGTAATTTAATTACTGCTCTTTGTGAAAAATGTTGACAAGGCTCATATGCTGTCATCAAGAAAAATCAATTTATTACCATCAGTATTGCACCCTCCACTGTGGTTATTCAACTGCATCAGAATCTTCATCCATCTCAGCCAAACTGAATTTCTAGCCAGAGTGACCTTGAACCAGCTCATTGAGAGCTGTCATGGTCCTGTGTTCCTGTCTGTGTTTTCCCTGTTGGGCCGCCAGATGGCGGCACTTCTGTTTTGTGTCCTGCTCCCCCTGTGTTAATTGTATGATTGTTTCCAATTGTCCAATCATTGTTTTCTGGCTGTCTCGTTTTCCCTTCCCCTTCCGTGGCCTGATTGTTCATGGTGCCCTCCTGTGTCGCATCAGTGTGTTCTATTTAAGTTTCCCCCTCTCTTGACTCAGGTGCTGGATTCTTGTGGTTATGTCTGGTTGTTCTGTGCTCCCCTCCTCAAGTTCCTGCTCCATGCGTTCCTGTCTATGTTCTGGTTTCCTCGTGTTTGTATTTTTCTGGATTTTCTTGTTCCTGCGTTTTGTAGTTTCCCTTGTTTGTTAGAAGTTGCCCTGCAAGGCTTTTTGTTCCCTTTTGTTCCTTTTGTGCAGTAAAGTCTTTTGTTCCCTTCATTTGGTGTTTTTGCATTTTTGCCTCTGCATTTGGGTCCAAACCCCCCCACGCAGCCTGACAGAGAGCAACAAGGCCATTGAGTACTGTGTGTGCAGTGGCACTTGACGTACAGTAGAGTGGCTTAGCAATTGGCAGAAGATCTGAAAAATCCCATATTCAGAGCATCAGACTAACAATGCTAACTTTTTTTTCAGGTATAGAAGAACTGTCAAGGCCAAAAAAAGATTAAATGTCATGCCACCTTTTTGGTTTTAGATTTTTTTTTAAATAAATAATAATTAGTAATGAATCAGAATTTGTTATGAATTGTTAAGCGTTTAATGGCTGTAAGAAACTGCTTTGCTCTAACAGCTGGGACAAAATCCTGGGGAGAACAGTCCAATTTTCCTCCCGAATGATGAGGATTGTGACTGGACGCTGGCGAAGATGTGGGTGCGATCGTCCGACTTCAGTGTCCACCAAACCATCACGCACCTCCTGCGCACTCACCTGATCTCCGAGGTCTTCGGGATAGCCTTGTTCTGCCAGCTTCCAGCTGTCCATCCTGTGTACAAGGTACATAAGCACAAGAGCACATTTGAAACTGTGAAACTTTAAAAAACATTGAAAGTCAATTGAAAATGCACCAGCTTTACATTGACCTTATTGTCACCTAGGGCCCTCGTAACGTCTCTTCACTTGTTTACAGCTGATCATACCCCATATCCGCTTCACCATTGCCATAAACACCAAAGCCAGGGAGCAGCTCATTGGGGAAAACGGCCTCTTTGACAAGGTGGTTTCAGGAAACGTTCTCAGCATTTTGCTCTGTCTGTATGTTGTCACTAACCTTTATTGTGCCACGTAATCTCTTGACTTTTGGTACGATATCATTCTAGAGGCAAGCAACCCGCATTAGGTGAAACAAGGGCTCCAGCTATTTATTTCAGGGCACCGTTAAGCATGTTAAAGTACTACATGACTGACAGTTTACACAGGTAGACAGTAAACAAATGCATATGTAATAATGGAGGAAATCAGGAAGGGGGCAAATACTTGAATGAAATCCTTAGCAGTCCATCCTCTATGTTTTCTTAGAGGTTTTCACCAAAACACTTCAAGTTTTTCATCGTGTTCCGAAGTAGCTAGAACGCAACCACTGTACCACTACAGTGCTGGGTTGTGCATGGTTTTTATTTACTCAAACAACAATTAAAAGTGTATTACACAGTGAATGTTGGTTTTAGGGGTGGCAAGCTTGTGTTGCAATGTGACCAGTGATGTCACAATGTGCTTGGATTTGTAGGCCAATGGGGTTGGTGGTGGAGGCCATGTTGAGCTGGTGCAGAAGGGCATGAAGACATGCACATACCAATCGCTGGTATTCCCAGAAGCCATAAAAGCCAGTGGAATGGAGGACCTTCCTGATTACTTCTACAGAGACGATGGAAATAAGGTCTGGGAGGCCATCAAAAGGTAAGGTGACTGCCAGTGATGACCATGCTCATTAGCATCATGCAGGTATCATTGCTTTGTTCTGATGTTGCCATAAAACAAACAGCAGAATGGTGTTATGAATTCAACAAAGTGCACTGGGAATGCAACATCATCAGGGAAGCAATTCCTATTCTGCTCCTTTCTATTGTGCTGGTAATCATCATAACTTTTTTGTTTTTAAAGGGGAGCTTTTCTCTTCACTGAAAATGGGTAGAACCTAAAAAATCTTTCAGCACATTTGGACATGCAATTAAATTAACTGGAGAGCCAGCTGTTTCATGATGAATTCATAAAGAAAGCGATTTCGCTGCTGGCCATTAAAATGCTGCATCTAATGATAACTGTTAGGCCACTGTTTTATGATAAATTGATAGTAATTAATAGATAATACAAAATGTTCCATGGTCAAAAAATTATTTGGCATAAACTGCAGATGCGTAGAGCCAAAAGTATAAATGAATCCAAAAGTATAAAAACTAACCACACACTGCAAATGTATCAGTCTTCTCTCTCTGAATCAACCTCAATTTATTTGAGCTGAAATACTAACAAAAATTGAAAAAATGTGTTTACTAAAGAATTTATTAAAAGATCAGAGTTGGTTTTTATGGAATTCCATCTTCAAAAAATCCAGACAAACTATGGCTTTGATAGCCAGTGTGAATTCTTACTAAACCATGCGTTTGTGGTACCTTCACAGCTTTGTAGAAGACATCGTGCACATCTACTACAAGAGTGACAATGTGGTTCAGGAGGATGAAGAAATCCAGGCCTTTGTCAAGGATGTGTGCATGTTTGGATTTCAGAACAGGGATAACTCTGGTGGGAAAACTAATGTCTGTTAAAAATGACATCACATCAGGCATATATTGTGCCAAATTAAAAAGAGTTTAGAGAAAAGAGAAAAAAAACGGGTCAATGCAATTAATATAGCACAGGTGCAATAGGTTTATTTCCTGTTCCTGTGAATTTTGTGCTGTTCAACTGAGAGGAAATAACTCCATACATTTCACATGAATATAAGAAAACCAAACTGAAAATGTTGACTACTGTAATATGTGCTTGGTAAATCTTTTTTTCAAATATATTTTTTTTATTAATGTTTTTTTAAATTAGTTATGCATGCTAGATGAATGCAGTAGAACCTTATCATTTGGCCAGCAGGGGGGGGCCAATAAAATTATAAATTGGCTCAAACAATAATAATGTAGTAATGTAACTCTACATTATCTTTTGGGCATGTTCTACTGTCCAGAATTTTCCAGCTCCACTGATTCTCTGAGGGTGCCAGATAGTAAATGTAATGTAAATGGGGAAACTATTTAAAAATAAGGTAAACTTTGATATTTCTTACATTACATTTACATTACATTCATTTGGCAGACGCTTTTATCCAAAGCGACGTACAAAAGTGCATTTTCATGATCGTAGACAACTGCTGAACACGGGTTCAGTAAGGTACAATTACTTATTTTGTACAGCTATTTCTAGCCGAAGGTTTCTAAATGAACCAGTCAGTGTTTAAATCATTATTAGCCTGGAGGAGAGGAAAACATCTTTCCATTATGCAGGGAAGGAACGTCTAGACTAAAAGGTGTGGTGAGCTTAATTACAGCAAAGTGGTTACACCGAAGTCAAAACATCCTGTGTGTTGTGCAATAAATGCCATGGCCTTTAGAATTTGCTGTAATTTGAAAGCTATCCAGCTTCTTCATATGAGCACAACATTCACAAACTCTGATGAAGGGATGGAGCCTTAAATTATCTATAGTACTTTCCTCAAAGACTGATGCAGTTTTGTCCACAAATACGTCCTCTCGTGCTCTGTGAAATGCTGTGCCTGCATAATGGTGTTATTTCTTATTTCCACATCCATCCATTCGCAGGGTTTCCCAAATCTCTGAAGAATCGCAAGCAGCTGATTGAGTATTTGACCATCATCATTTTCACCGCCTCTGCACAGCATGCAGCTGTCAACTTTGGCCAAGTAGGTGCCCGTTGCCTTGCGATACATCCACTCAGGCTGAGCATGGCAATATGACAGACTCTTATCCAAACCTGGGTCAATAAATAATGTTAAATACCTTAATCCCTGCTTAACCCTAACACTGTTTTCCTTTTTTTATTCATTTATATTTATTTAAGAAACACTAGCCCTAAATTTTTACAATAGTACATCTCTGTAAAAATGAGTTTTAAGAAGGGACTTGAAAGAGACTCAGACTGAACAAGCCTGATCTCTTCAGACCGGGCATTCCAGAGTCCAGGGGCTTTGACAGCAAATGTCCCATCTTTTTTTGCTTTTTAATCTAGACTTTGGAAATGGTCAACAGTTTTTTATTTGAGGTGCGTAAAAAATTATCCATCAAAAAATAAAATTTAAACCTGGCGGACCTGTTGGTCAGGGACAGATGGTTTGTGGGAGGGGCCTCCTCAGCTTTCTCCGTGTTCTGTGTACCACGCAGTTTCATTGGAACTCCTGGATCCCCAACTGCCCGTCCACCATGCGGAAGCCCCCACCCACGAAGAAGGGCGTGGCGACGACCGCGTACATCATCGAGAGCCTGCCCGATCGCGGCCGGACCTGCTGGCACCTGGGGGCTTCTTGGGCACTTAGTCGGTTCCAGAAGCACGAGGTACAGCCCCTGCATTACAGCTTCTCTACTCCTGGTACAGCTGCAGCATCATTAATAGCACCCTGTGTTTACCATACAAAAATGCTGCTCTGCAGTTGGATGAAATGTGCTATTTAAGAAAGCCAAGTTTACTGTGGTAATTTGCTGTTTGTACCCATCCCTTAAATATTCTTATTAATTCAAAGCAATGTTCAGACTGTAAAGTAAATAAGAACTGCTTACATGTAGGAATTACAGAAACTGAATGAAGTGGTCTGTAGCTTTATCTTTGAATAATTTAATTGAACAGTTTTTTTTCTCCCATTGTGGGATGTCAAATCCCATTCTTTTTTTTCAACGGTGGTTACCAAACTTTATTTGTTACAAACATGTACCCCAAGTTCAACTTGGTACAACTTGGTACATACCTTATCAGCACAACTGACAGCACTCACACATACCTCAATTTTTTCTGCGCTGGACAAACATTTAGTTATGACAGTGTCATGCTGCCCAGCATTCCTAACAAAAATATTTCATCTGTTTTAGAATGTGTAGTCACCAAGACAATAGACTAATGCTTTATAAATTGGGTAAATGAGCTGGTTGGCAATTTAATTTTATACTTTTTTTGCACAAAAGCATGTGTCGCTTCTGTTATTTAGCATGCTTGCTAACCAGGGTGGCTTATTTCCAATGCTTTATTTATCCAATGCTAACAATTGCTACCAATATTATATATATATATATTTTGTTTATTGAGGAGGATTTTTTTGGAATGACGGTACCAGGCCTCAGCCAGGGATGTTTTGTTGACACTGAAACAGTGCATATATGGCAGTTTCATGAAACACGTTTTTTTTTTCACTCTGAGAATTAGTGGTAATATTTCCTTTGTACACTAGAGGTTGGGGTCATTTTTGGCAAGCAACAGAATACGATCATAAATAGTGGCTCTGCATAGTATTTGGGGCAGCATCTAGTGCTGTAGCTAAAAGTGCCCCCCGGAAGAGGCCCACATTCCTCCTTTAATACGACACCACAACGGGAGGAGAGGTAAATGCCCTTCACTGGCACCTCAGCTCACTGAGGCCAACTACCCTAATTCAGCGCAAATTGCGACCTTTTCTGGTGACAGAGGGAATAACGCAGGCACTGTTTTCCACAGCTGTTTCTGGGCATGTATACAGATGAACATTTCGTTGAGACGCCAGTGAAGGAGGCCATGGAGAAGTACCGGAAGAAGCTGGCAGAGGTGGTCTGTTTGATACAGGCCAGGAACAACGGCAACCATCTGCCCTACTGCCTCCTGAGCCCCGACCGCATCCCCAACAGCGTGGCTGTGTAGCAGGCTGCAATGCTACAATACTCTTTTCAAAGAATGAAACAAAAAAAATTGATGATTCTATTCATTTTCAACTGGGTGTAGTCAGCAAAACAGAAATAAAAATCAGTTAAGGGTAGCGCAAGCCAATCTATTGTCAGGGATGTAATTCACTATTTGGCTGCTCTCAGCCATAGGAGGCTTCAAAACGTTCGGCCAGCATAGCTTAGAGAAAAAAGCTGGGGAATTTCCTGTTCTTCCAAGCCGGAGGTGGCCACCACCACCAATTTCGCCAAAATTCCCTGTATTTCATCCCCCTTCACATCCGTTATTCCCCAAATCTCTTTCGCTGCGTCCACCACCATCTTGATCCTCTCTGATTTTGTTTGTATGTCACTTGCACAATTGATCACCATCGCTATAAATGCCAAGAACCTTCTTCTCTCCATATACATCATTTCTCACTTGATCTTTTCCCTCTGTTTCAGTTCTATTCTGTTCCTTCCTCACAGTTCCGGTTTCTGCCCTCACTCTCTTCGTTGCTTCAGCCTATGTTATTTTGTTCTGCACTCGTGTTCTTTCTATCTCACTTTCCCTCTTCCTTCTTTCACACTGTTTTGCCCCCACTTCATGATTTCCCCCACAGTGAAAACATATTGCGTGGTCTTTAGACACCGTGCACCCCTCGTCCGAACACCCATCTTTCCCACACCTTCTACACCTGTGATCTCTTCTACAAACTGCTGCCACGTGTCCATAATCCTGACACCAGTAATGTAGGAAAATCTTGAGACTCCCCATGATTGAGATGACGTCACATGTTAAAGTTAGGGAATTCCCATCAATGTTGATCAAACTGTTTCCTCCAAACTCTCGATGCTTCATGATAAAAATATATCACATGTATGACTATACACTCATATAATCAATATGTAATCCAATAAACCTATATCAGTAGTTGCAGCTAAGCTTATGGAAACGCAAGAAACCACAGTATCCACTGTAGAAAAAAAGCAAACGCAGAAGGCTTAAAAAAAACCATACTTACTCAGCAGAAAACTATTGCCAAATAAAAGTGCTAGAAGACAAATATTTTTCCAAAACTAACAAAACGTTATTGCCAAGTAAAAGTGCTAGAAGACGAATATTTTTCCAAAACTAACAAAACGCTATTGAAGTACTAGAAGACTAACATTTTTACAGTGACCCTTATGTAAACTGAATACATATGGAAAATTACAGGAGGCTATAAATCCTGTAACTTGTATGCTTAAAGAAACATTACAGAATAAAGACTAACATTTGTTTAAGGGAAAGTTGGGGTAACATTCCACAATAACGTTATCATCTAAAGAACAGAAAATCATTGTGGTGCCAAGAAGGTCAGGCCGACCCAAAACAGGAAATTAAAATCATTGTGGTGTCAAGAAGGACAGATGGCTAGTATTTTTAGAAATGTGTTAAGGGGAGTTGTGTCAATTCTGCAGAGTTGATCCGGCTTTGTGCACCTGTGCAAATAAAGTCTAACTTTTCTGAAGAGCTTGCTGCTGTGGTGTCTTTTACCTCGTGAAGTAGTTTTCTACACATTAATGATTGCACTTTGAATTCTGTCGGTTCCTAGACACGACAGTAACACCTCAGTGGAACCCTTTCATATGCCCTCACCCTGTAACATAATCTAAATAAATCCTCTCCGATAGTAATGGTTAAACAATGGGGTTTTCTTTACAGTCTCTGGGTTAAACCAGAGACTGTAAAAAAATGGGTTAAACTAAGCGAACGACTTGACTCTAGAAAAAAGCCGAGTATTCGAAAACCGGGTGTTTCATATGGGTGTTTCCATGGAGCTGCATCTTAAATTACTCGCTGATTGGTGCGCGATGCTTATCTCCGTGTTGATTGGACAGCTGCTCAACTTCACAGCCGGGAGCCCAGAAGGCGTTCAAGCAAGCCAGCCACAGTCTAACTAACCTGGCATGAACCAAGATAAGTGACCAGAACAGCTGTCAATCATGGATTAATTAATTAACGAACCCAGGGTGTTTGGTGTAAACTAACTATATAATATTTGTTTTGAATAAATGCTCTGTAAGTTACAGAGTAAGTTTAAGATAGCTTAAGCTATGTAAACAGCTAGCTAGCTTACGTTAGCTGTCCAACGTTAAGTGCACGGCAGAGAGAAGAATGAAAGAAACGCTAAACAATGGAATTCGGGTTTTCTATGCAACTAGTTAGCTAGCTACTATGTATGTTTTCAAGGAAGACTTATCAACTCTGTTATTCCAGATGAGCTTATTGAGATATTTTAAGAAGGCGAAAGAGAGAAGGAAATATGATGACAAAGGGAAACTAAGCCGGAGGAACAAGGGCAGGGCTAGGATGGGGGACCAGTAGTTCTTTGGCCTCCAGGCGCCATGACATGCAGATATGAAAGAAAAATTCTGATCTGAATATCAGTGAAAGTTTTTGTAAAAAAAATGGCAGAGAGCTGGAGCTCTCAAATGGTATCCAAAGGGATTAATTGTTTATTTATTTATTCATTATTTTACTCTTATTTCAAATGTAATTAATTTGCAGCTCTGACCCTTAATTAGGGTGACATGGCCTACCTTACATCCCTTTATACAGTATGACATTTATAAAAGCAACTCAATGATACGTAAATGTATTTACAGCCAATAGCTCTTCACCAGGCACAGAACATGCAATCTTCTGGACACCACCCCAGGTCCCTAACACTAGCAGCTATATTGCTGTTGAATGTATAAATGTCCCACCCAACATAAATGTTTGTTGTTGGGTCCTGTTCCCTGTTCCCTGGCATGTTAAACATTGAGAACGCAATTAATCACGTTATTTTATTTAGGTGATGGTGCCTCCCCAAATGCAGATCTATTGCCAGATTCCCCATATACAATCATATCTTTAACTTGGGGCCCTTTTTTTAATCTTGTCTATTTTTTTCCTGTCCTTTCCTGTCCATCTTTCCTGCAGGCTTTTTGTTTTTCACCTTTGGCACCCTGAAGACTTTGGGCCTGGCCCACGCTCCGGAGCTGCTGGGACGCCCCTCTTCAGACAACCCGGACGTCCTGGTGCTGAAGACCCACGTTAACCTGCTGTGCGGCGGGATAGCCGGAGCCATTGCACAGACCATATCGTAAGTGGGCCTGAACGCATCGACAAGGGCTGCTGTTTATCTGGCCTGGAACTCGTGTATAGCACTTTTCATGAAGGGCCCGGATCTCAAAGCACCTCACAGTCCTTTATGGAACAGGCCCTCAAGCCCCCATACTGTAAGTAGGGACGCCAGTTTATCTCGGGCAGTTTTCTCACCTGCAATTCAGTCATTCCTCAGCAATAGGTTGAGAGAGTCTTGTTGTTAGTCAGTTATCACTCTCTAGTACTCTACCTGAATTACTGTTAATGAACCCTTCGAAGAGTAGATTTATGGAATGTTGTTATTATTATTTTTTCAAAATTCTAAATCAGTGATTGTTACATCAGCATTAAAGTGTTCAGTTAAGGACATTCTCATCACATATTTGTGATCTCACCCCTTAGGGTTAAATACAAATGATGATTGACAGCAATGCTCCCACACTGTCACTTGCTACCGCAGACACACAGCAGACATTTTTATAGTGCTGACTTTAGCAGCAATGCTTTTGTCCTTTCTAAGCAATGGGAAGTAGGTCTACATATAACAATAATAACTTGCACAAAACATTATTAAATTAGAGTAATCGTAACAATGAAATGGTTTACAGCGTTGTAGGTTTAAAAAAATAAATAAATGGCTCAAACAGAAAAAATCAAAAATGAAAGAACTTGTTAAAATTTGTAAAAAGGTAGAGGCATTTCTTACTGTGTCAGTGTCAATGCAGCACTTTGTTTGTGTGCCAATGGTTTTATTGAAAGAGCAGCAGGTTGGCAGTTTCTCAGATAGTTTTTTGAATAGTCTGGGTACTCAGGCACTGAATTTGCCTTGTATCTGCTTAGCCAGTGTTTGGCATTAATAGTTCAGCTGGTTAACCTAACTGTATGTTTCATGATCTCTCTACTCTCCATTTGTGCTAACAGCTTGAGCAGTTCTGCTAAACCAGCAGTGCACAACATGTGCCTATATGGATTTGTTTGAAACTGCAAAATAGATTGACTTCCTCACCATGTGGGAGTAGAAGGAAGGTACTACTACACCCCGCTGCTCAAAGATTTCTTTTGTGTTTGACATTTCCTCCGTGTCAGATTCGTTCTTCTACCCAGGGTATTGGGCCAACTGATTCCTTTTACGTGGGTCACAATTGATCACTAATGCTATAATTAGTAAGGTCATTGCTACAGTCCAATTCCTGCCGTGACCCCACAGGGTTTTTGATGGTTAAGCAAGCGCTGAAACGCCCTTTTAAAGCGCTATCTCACCCACAGTCCATGGATATACCACTTTCTACCATTTGAAGCCATGTGCTACTTATCCAAAGAAGGCAATCTAGTCAATTGTCTATCTACATGAACCTTACACACACCAACGGTTAGCATTGATGTCCAGAAACAATGCGAGTCTATGTACCCGTGCGTTACGTGCTTAAAACTGCATGACAAAAGAATTGCATCCCTATTTTTTTTTGTACATTTCTGTTGCGTCAAAATACAAGTTCTTTTTGATGTACTTTAAAGTGTGGTCGATCTGTTCTTAACCAAAGAAAGCCCAGAGATGGAGGCGAATAAAACTTAAGGCTACTCCCTTGGAAATTTTTACTGTCCTGCTGGTTTCCACTCCAACCCTAACAAAGTACACCTCATTCAACAGCAAGAGAGATCGTTGTACTACTGATTAGTAGAGTCAGTTGTGCCAAGTTAGGGTTGAAATGAAACGTACAGGACAGAAGAACTCCAGGAGCAGGGTTGGGAAACCCTGGTATGGTATCACTTGGTTGAGTTACTCCTGAAATACCATTTGAATATATTTTCCTGACACCTGACTTTACATGTATTCCCTCATTTTACAGGTAAATTCTTTTCTAAGAATTGCCGCAGGTACATGTACAGTAGCCAAAACTGACAATGATGAGAAATTAAGGTGCCTTCTGCACTCTGTGTGTATGGACAGAATTGAATGTCTCGCAAAAATATATTTATTGTTTGTACAAAATTACATCGTGCAAAAAGAAAAATGCCAGTGGACAGTGCTGGAGAGCTAGAGCAAAGCCGCCAACAGTATGTACAGAGTGTGTATGGCATCTTTTTGATGACTGGGGGTGGCTACTGAATTTCACTCGGGAGAGTCACAACATGAGCATTACATGTTACATGTATTGCATTTGGCATCAAGGATTTGGGGGTTTCATTGCAGGCCTATGGTATCAACATGTAACTTTGTCCTTGACAAATGCAGTTGAAATCAACTTCAACTTCTAACCACAAAGTACATAGTGTCGGCAAGAAAATTGTTTCAATAGAATGCACCTTCCAACCCCTCACCCCTCCTACGTGCGAAGGCAGAGAGATTCTGGCATGGGGTCAACAGTTAAATGATTTGTTGAGTCAGTTACATAGGCCTGGCGATGATGCATTCATACAGTAAATATAAATGGTGTGAAGGCTGTCCTATTACAGTGCAAAGTGGAAGAGGTGTGCTTTTAAGCCTGAGCGCAGTTCGACACAAACCTGAAAATATAAAGTGGAGTGCTTAAATTTCAGGCTCTGAGGGTTCGAGGGTAGCCTATGTACGCAAGGTTAGAGTGCAAGCAAAGGAATAGATCTCTGTAGGGATAAAACTGTCTGAAAACAAAAGAAGCCTTCGGTGAACTTTTGTAGCTGGTGTAATTTCAGACGATTTATTCTGTGTTTACTGCGAGACAGAAGCGATGCATTGCTACACTGTGACAGTGGCCACCGGTAACGACTTGTTTTCCAGAACGGATGCTCGCATTTACCTCACCTTGGTAGGAACAGAGAGATGCAGTGAGAAAACTTTATTGGACAAGGTTTTCTGCAATGGTTTTGAAAGAGGGGCGGTAAGTACACATTCATCTGTCACATTTAATCAGAGGTGGAAAATCCAGGTTCAAAAAGTAGAAGTCCTCCCTGATATTTTACCAGGATTTGCTAATTAGCACAATTCTTCAGCCAGGAGGTGAACTAATGAGTGAAACCAGCTGGCTGAGTTCCTGAGTGGACGAAATGCATGGGAGGACTTTTACTTTCTGACCCCTGGACTTTTCACATCTGCATTAACTTTTTAAAGCATCACTTTAGCTTGCCTCACTTTAAAATGTTTCACAAATAAATTTGTGAAAATGAACCTAACTTTACCTAATTATGGAAGCGCATTGCTTCCACTGCAAAAACTTTTTTTTTTTTTAAAGATTTTATTTTACTTATAGGGACACCAGTTTATCTATGACAGAAAATACTTCATAACCTGATAACCCTGTTTGATCACAACACCCCCCTGTAACTGGCACGATGGGTGGCAACAGAAGAGCCAAAATCTGGAGGCACATAAGGAGGGTGCAAATGAAGCACCATCAAAGCTTGGAGGTGGCTGTGGGAAAGAATTTCTGGCCCACACTGGCGCACCCATACTCGGCCTAGCTGTTGTGCACGCCACAAGGAGCTCATTCCAACCACTCATTTTATGTAGCTCTCTCACTAATTAATAGTGGAGGTTACTCCAATGAGAGCTGACGAACACAACTAGGCCTTCCAAATTGGGGAGAAAATGGAAAAAAGCGTTAATTTTAAGTCTGCTAATTCTGCCAATGGAGATGACAAAAGAAGGCTAAACAAAATGCCAAGTAGAGTCAAGAGCCCTGAGGTTGTGGATGTCGCCGTTTTCTCCCTTGTTTGCTACCACTGCCCTGACCGCAATCATTTTTGTCTGACTTCAGGTGGACTGGTTTGACATTGAAGTGGCTGAGGACCTCGGGGAAATCGTGCTGGTGAAGATTGAGGACAGGAAGTACATTGTGAAAAATGACTGGTACTGCAGGTACATCAAAGTGAAGACCCCAAGCGGAGAGACTTTGGAGTTCCCCTGTTACAGATGGGTGGTCAGTGACCAGGAAGTGGTCCTCAGAGATGGCCGGGGTAGGTGTATGCAATTTCAGAGACTCAAACCCGGTCCCAATTCACCTCCTAATCAGTCCCCCTCTGTGTCAAGTTCTGCTTAATTATAAGTCACTGATGTAAGGACCACTCACAAGCGAGGGCAAGCATTGAGGTGATAAGGAGCATAAAAAGCAGCAGGTGTGTGGGACGCACTTTTGGTATGTTCTGCCGAATTGGAATTTACAGATTGGAATTTACAGAGAATTATTTTTTGCACAGTGAGCTACTTTGAAGCGGTACATTTGCATTACAAATAATGATTACTGTAATTTGAATAATGATCATGAAATTTGCATCATTTGAGACAACACTTGTTTGCAAACAAGACAATACTGCAATGACCATGACAATAGTCTTTAGAAAAGACATGAGATGGCAGTCAAATTGCATGTAAATGTGGTTAGCTCTGCCATGCTTTCAAGACTCTGGCAACGGCATTAAGCTACACAATGCCTGCTGGGTCAGAACTTGCTTTTAAGCCAGCACTTTAATGTCCTCATTATTGAGGGCACATCAGAGGGCTGAGCGTCAGCTACTACCCCTCACTGAAATTTTGCTCACTCAGTTCTGACCCTTGTACAAGATGGCGACTCTCATGAACGCACAGAATGCGTGTTAGCATGTAGGCGGAGTGATTAGGAGGTGAACTGGGACCGGGCCTTGGTGTATTACTGTTCCATCACTAAGGACAAGGACAGTTTGGTTTGATGAAACCTAATAATGGATGGTGAAGCAATAAGTTGTCAGATCACTGATGTGTTTGAGCTAAAAGGTTTGGCTCAGCACAGCAAAACTAAATGATTGATTCAAACCAGTAAGTTACACATTGTGTTTATGTAGCACGTTTGCCGCAAGACGACAAAACCAGCCTTTTGAAAGAGCACAGAAGCAAAGAACTGGAAACCAGGAAGAAGACGTACAGGTAGGATCACAGCATGACGTGTTCATATTTGTTTCAACTTCTCTGCCACTAACATGATAAATAACAAATCTGCACTGAGGAACAGAACAAGAAAACTTTGTTCACAATAACCCTGTTACAATATTGTTTTCGTATATTGCATAGAATGGGAAATATCTTTGAGTAGCAAATAGATATAGAAGCATATCACAGAGCCCTATGAATGCATAAACGTCACTGTCCTATGAACAGATATGTATAACTGTCAATGCAACAAAAACATAAATGGCAAAACCTATATATAGCACTGTCCCCCGCTGGTGTGACACCCCTGGTAGGGAGACGCGGCAGTTCCAGGAAACACCGTCGTTTGCCGCATGGCAAGAGAGAGAGAGAGAGCACCCACACCAATACAAAAACAAATAAACAAAAGCCTTCTCATCCACCCCCCCTCCCCCACCCCCCACAACATAACTTGTCACAAAACCAAATTGGGAAGTTGTAACCTGATGTTTTTATTAATTTCAGATCAGTCCTCAGTTCAGTGACATCGAGAAGCATTCCAATTTCCCTGTAGCTTCCTTTTCCCTCCTGCCCCCTAGTGGTGTGGGCGCTGGTGCCTACTGAATGGGAATTACACAGCTCTTCCCCTCTAATCAGACTGATTTTGACCCCAGACTCCATGTCAGTGGATTCATTGACTAGTCAGTGACAGACCTTAATCAATGAAAAGAAAACAAGCAGCACTACTGGACTCAAAGGCCAGACTTGAGTAGCCCTGTTCTGCTAAATGCTGACATTGAATCTAACTAGGGTTAATGGTGAATGTTCTTCCTTACTCGTTTTGAAGATGGAGAGAGTGGCAACCAGGTTTTCCCATGAGCATAGATGCACATACCTACAAGGAGCTTCCATTGGAAGTCCAGCTTGACTGTAAGAAAATAATGGACTTCACCATCAACTACTATAAGGCGTGAGTATGATGTCATGCATTCACACTGCGGCATGTCCAACACTAGCCTTGGCAACTGTGCTGTCCTCTATTTTTTGTGCCACCCAGTTATATTCTCAGTTAAATCACTTTATATGCTTAAATATCATTGCTAATGTACTAATAGTCTCAATGGTATTCTGTCGGTAATAATAATAATAATAGTAAACTTTATTTATATTACACCTTTCATACAACAAGTGGCAGCCCAAAGTGCTTGGCAGAGGTAAAAAAGAAAGGGTACAATAAAGCAGGAAATAATTAGATAAAATAACAAAATTAATAAGACACAATAAAACTGTATAATATCCCGAGTTATAATATTCTGATTCATCTTTCTGGTGTTGGATCCTCAAACAATTCCTGGCCAATCTCAGATCTAGCACCAGCACCAGCACTAGCACAAAGAAGACCTTACACAGAAAATAAAGGGCTGAATGCATTGACCATTAATATAAAGAGGATACTTCACCAATAAAATGCTTCCTCCGAGCAGGATTCAGAACCTTGGACTGAACAAATTCATGGAAAAGTTCCAGAGCTCCTGGGATGACTTAGATGATTTTAAGGAGATATTTGTGAAGATCTCCAGCACACCCGCAGGTTGGAGCCTCTCCTTTCTGAGCCCAGCTTATTTTATTTATTGAAACCAAGTTACACCAAACTGTATTTTCCCCAGATTTTATCTTAATTATATTTTTGTGTTTTGTTTCCAGTGCAAGAAAGTTCCCAATCATACATTTTTTGTTTGGTTGTTGACATTAAGATGGCCCAATGGTCCAGGTGGTGCACCCATTAGAATTATTTCAAATTTCTGCTCATTCTAAGAGTGGTTGATTGAATACATGTAGCCTAATAAGATCATGATTCACAAACGCGTGCACGCACACACACACACGTATAATGTGCAAACATACATCCATTTATAAAGTTACAATGACAAAAAAGCACGTTCTAATTTCTTTGTTCATTTGGATGGCTATACTTCACTCTTTTCCCCAAGCACCCCAAGATGTGACCGAAGCATTGTTTGACATCATATGCCTGATAAGATTATGCTTCACAAACACGTCAAATGCTGTCAAAAACAAAAAATGATGTAAAAGCCCCCTAAATGTTGTGGTATATTATTGGAAGAGCAGGAGGGTGAATGAAAATAAAGGGGGGGCTAGACTATGTGGCCACGGTTGGGATTCTGGAGCTGAAAAGTGGACATTTTTATTGATTTCATAAAACCTTCCCTGGCTTGGGCCTTCCATTTATGTGCCTTTCATATTATGAAAGCATCATGGAGAAACTGTGACGAGAAAGTACATACACGTATGTTTAAAGTGTAAATGTTAAAATGTTTTCATGGCCTAAAGAAGATATACTGTACCTACTCTGCAGATCACTCAAGAAATCTCAGCAAACGTGACTGTTCTCTTCATGTCCTTCAAAGGGAATGAATGCCCTCTTACATTGACTAAGCTTCAGATCTGTAGTTGCATTTTGTTCTTCGCCACCTCATACAGTATGTATTGGTTAAAATGGTCATATCAGATATGTACTGTAATATGTAGAGATCATCTCATAGGCATGGTGTTTGAGCAAAGCAAGAGGGCGGCTTCTTACTCAGAGGCACGTCTGCTCTGCAGAGTACTTGATGCAGCACTGGAAGGAGGACTTTGTGTTCGCATACCAGTTTCTCAACGGCTGCAACCCTGTGATGATCCGAAAGTGCACCAAGCTGCCAGCCAAGTTCCCCGTCACCCATGAGATGGTGGAGTTCTGCTTGGAGCGACACCTCACTCTGGAAGAGGAGATCAAGGTGAGTCCTCAAAGTAACCTGCAATATATTTTGATTGGGGTATTTCAGAATCTAGAAATTATAGAGCGATTTATATTTCCCCCATTTCTTGATTTCTGTGACTATACTCATAACTACAGTTGCTTGACACAAGTTCAAACTGGTTGCACTGAAACTCACTGTTTTTTAGAAAGTGAGACTGCAAATTTTGATCAATGATTCTACACCTCAGTGACTCAGTGACTGGTTTAAAAAAGATGTCTGGCTAAAACTGCTTACAAGCTAAACGGCATTTGATTAGTTAGTGTTTAACAATTTACTCGACTTTGTCATGGTAAATGTAACGTCTTCCAGTGACCTTTCTGTTTGTGTTCTGTGCAGGCAGGAAACATTTACATTGTTGACTATGAGATTATGGAAAATATCACACCCAACGGGATAGACCCATCCACAACTCAGTATTTAGCTGCCCCAATCTGCCTGCTGTACAAGAACACCAAGAACAAAATCCAGCCAATTGCTATTCAGGTGATTTAATTACTGCTCTTTGTGAAAAATGCTGAAAAGACTCAACTTATTATCATCAGTATGTGCCCTCCACTGTGGTTATTCAACTACATCTTAACCTTTAACCATCTCTGCTGTGAATTTATAGCCACCACAATCCAAAGTCTGATAGAGATTCTCAGGAAACTTTTAAAGGAGTAACATGGTGGTTGAACGTGACACTTCCCAGTTGTCTTTAGGCAACAACAAAACAAATGTGCATAATTTTTTTTATTATTATTCATTCATTTCAATGTACTTTAAAACGTATTTTTCTAAGCCTAAATTTCCCACTATAAAAGTTCACCCTAACCGTCTCGGCGTGGTAATGAGAACTGTCAGTTAGCTATGATTGACAGACCGTGCCCCGTTACCATAGCTACCCCCATGATACCCGCTATTTTTGGGAGACTTTTCACAAGCTAGCTAGCTTAGTAGTATATCAAGTATCGATAGATAGCTAAGGTAAGGACGTTGACTTATATCCAATTATAATTTTTGCTATCTAGCTAGCCAAGTTAAGATAAAAGCACAACTATAACGTCCTCATAACAGCAAACTAGCTAGCTAACGTTATCGATAACATTTCCTTATGAAAGCAAACTACCTAGCTAGCTAACGTTAGCTAGCTAGCTAAATGAATACAACCAGAAATAATCTAATAGTCCTTAAAAGGCACTCTAATTTAAGTAAACCTAACGTTAGTCAAATACTTGCATTGTCTTGCCTGTAAGCCAGCGGCGCAAACTATGGATCTCGAGTTATCCATGGGTTTACGGGGCGTGGAAAGGGGAGTGGTTACTGTGTTCGTGACGCACCAAGTTGACAACTTTCTCAACCGGTTGAAAATAGGACGATAAATTTAAAACGCATATTTCTCCAAAAATACAGAACGGACATAGTTAATACTTTACTCATTGTGTTTCTTCAATGCCGCTTGTGCAAATAGCACATAAAACCGAGAAAGTGTGAAAATCACCATGGTACTCCTTTAACAACCTGGTTGTCAAAACAGCATAGCTCTTGCGTGAGTTTGTGTAACTGTTGTAAAACCTTGAAAACATAATGGTGTCAATGAGAATGGCAAATGTATGCAGGCATATGTGTCTGTGTATATATGTATATATACACACATGCACACACACACACACACACACACACATACTCACAGACAGAAACAGGGAGACAGAAACAGGGATGTGTTAAGACCAATGTATGCTTTGAGTAACTGCAGTGACATTTGGTTTCTTATCTAGGTAGTATACATAGTTAGTGTGCTGATTTTATTAATTTAATTGAATGTTATAAAAAAAATTGTAAAAAGATATATATTATTAAAGACATTTAATAACATATTCTAAATGTTTAGCCAATGTTTGGCTGATTTTAAAAGAGCATTTCTGTTTGGCTGATTTTAAAAGAGCATTTCTCATGCCAAAAGTAAAATGGCAAATGGACTGCATTTATATAGCGCATTTTCCAGCAACAACTGCAAAAAGCATTTGACAATGAATGCCTCTTATTCACTCACACACACTCAGCCACTAGTGGCGATCGAGGCAGCCATACAAGGTGTAAACCAGGTCATTGGGAGTAACGGGGTTTAGGTGTATTTCAAGGCCACTTTGACACACTCAGAAGACCAGGGATCAAACCAAAAACCTACCAGGCTCAAGAACACTGCCCTAATGTTGCCCCCAGTTTGTTTTCTACGTTACAAGAAGTTTGAACCCAATATTGAAGGCTGAATGAACCATTGTTTTGGGAGGTATTGTGTGTGCAGTGGCACTTGATTTACAGTAGAGTGGCTTAGTAACTGCCAGAAGACCATAAAAATCCCATATTCAGGGCATCAGACTAACAATGCTAACTTTTTTCGGGTATAGAGGACGGTCAAGGCCAAAAAATGATTAAATGTCATGCCACCTTTTTGGTTTTAGGTTTTTTAAAAAATGAATAATAATTAGTAATGAATCAGAATTTGTTATGAATTGTTAAGCATTTAATGGCTGTAAGAAACTGCTTTGCTCTAACAGCTGGGACAAAATCCTGGGGAGAACAGTCCAATTTTCCTCCCGAATGATGAGGATTGTGACTGGACGCTGGCGAAGATGTGGGTGCGATCGTCCGACTTCAGCGTCCACCAGACCGTCACGCACCTCCTGCGCACTCACCTGATCGTCGAGGTCTTCGGGATAGCCATGTTCCGCCACCTCCCAGCTGTCCATCCTGTGTACAAGGTACATAAGCACAAGAGCACATTGAGAATGAGTGTCATTTTCAAAAACTTAATCAAAGAAAAGTGACAGGTTGACTGATCAGGCGGTAACAGATGTTCATATCTTTAGTGGTGGGTTACAGTATGGTTAAAAAAGGCTGTTTTCAAAATAAGAAATATTCCTTTTTTTATTTTGTTGAAGGCGATATTAATCCACTGAACCACAGATATTATTGCTTTGATTATTGTTCCTGACCTTTTTCCAGTATCCAGTGTCCGCCTGCCCTTTGTTTTTAAAATAGACAGGATGATAAATTGACCTGATTATCATCTAGTGCTGTTGTAACGTCTCTTCACTTGTTCACAGCTGATCATACCCCATATCCGCTTCACCATTGCCATAAACCACAAAGCCAGGGAGCAGCTCATCGGGAAAAACGCCCTCTTTGCGAAGGTGGTTTCAGGAAATGTTCTCTGCGTTTTTTTCGGTCTCTATGTTGTCACTAACCTTTATTGTGCCAGCAATCTCTGCCGAAACTTGACTTTTGGTACGATATCATTTAAGGGGCACGCAACCCGCATTAGGTGAAACAAGGCCTCCATCTATTTATTTCAGGGCATCGTTAAGCATGTTAAAGTACTTCATGAGTGACAGTTTACACAGGTAGACAGTAAACAAATACATTTGCAATAATGGAGGAAATCAGGAAGGGGCAAATACTAGAATTAAATTCTCAGCAGTCCATCCTCTATGTTTTCTTAGATGTTTTCACCGAAGAAAGTTTTTCTTTGTGTTCGCAGCCGCTGTTTCACTGCAGTGCTGGGATGGCCTTGGTTTTTATCTGCTCAAACGACAGTTTCACAGTGAATTACACAGTGAATGTTGGTTTTAGAGGTGGCTAGCAAGTGATGTCACAATGTGCCTGGATTTGTAGGCCAATGGGGTTGGTGATGAAGGCTTTGTTGAGCTGGTGCAGAAGGCCATGAAGACATTCACATACCAATCGATGGTTTTCCCAGAAACCATAAAAGCCAGGGGAATGGAGGACCTTCCTGATTACTTCTACAGAGACGATGGAAATAAGGTCTGGGAGGCCATCAAAAGGTAAGATGACTGCCAGTGATGACCATGCACGTTAGAAACATGCAGGTATAAATGCTTTGGTCAGATGTTGCCATAGAACAAACAGCAGAATGGTGTTGTGAATTCAGTAAAGACCACTGGGACAGCAACAGCTTTTGGAAAGCAGTTCCTATTCTGCTCCTTTCTATTGTACTGGTAATAATCATAACCTTTTTTGTTTTTAAAGGAGAGCAGACTGCCCTTCCTTCTGTTTGTATTGTTTGTAAAAAAAAAAATATGACTTTGATAGCCAGTGTGAATTCTTACTAAACCATGCATTTGTGGTACCTTCACAGCTTTGTAGAAGACATCGTGCACATCTACTACAAGAGTGACAATGTGGTTCAAAAGGATGAGGAAATCCAGGCCTTTGTCAAGGATGTGTGCATGTTTGGATTTCAGAACAGGGATAACTCTGGTGGGAAAACTTATTTCTGTTAAACATGACATTACATCAGGTGTATATTGTGTCAAATTAAAAAGAGTTATTGAGAAAAGAGAAAGAAAATGGTCAATGCAATGACTGAAGCACAGCTGTAATGGATTTTTTTCCTGTTCCTGTAAATCCTGCACTGTTTCCTAAGGACAACTGAGAGGAAATAACTCAGTCTCTCTATGTTTAAACATAATATAAGACAATTTAACTGAAAAAGTTTTAATTGATAACTGTAATTTGTGCTTGGTAATTCAATTTTCCCCCCAAATATACTCTTTTTTAAGTTAATGTTCAAAGTTAGTTATGCATGCTAGATACATGCAGTAGAACCTTGTCATTTGACCAGCAGGTGGGGCGCTAGAGCAATAACAATTATAAATTGGCTTATGCAATAATAATGTAGTAATGAAACACATACATTATCTTTTGGGCATGTACTACTATCCAGAATTTTCTACTTTCCAGCTCCACTGATTCTCTGAGGGTGCGAGATAGTAAATGTGATGTAAATTGGGAAACTATATAAAAAATAAGGTAAACTTATATATTTTCAAGAGAAGGTTTCTAAATGAACCTGTCAGTGCTGAAATAATTATTAGCCTGGATTAGGGGAAAACATATTTCCAGTATGCAGGGAAGGAACGTCTAGACTATAGAAAAGGTGTGGTGAGCTTCATTACAGCAGGATGGTTACACTGAAGTCAAAACATCCTGTGCATTGTCCAATAAAGGCCATGGCCTTCAGACTGTGCTGTAATTTGAAAGCTATCCAGCTTCTTCATATAAGCACAACATTCGCAAACTCTGAAGAAGAGATTGAGCCTTAGATTACCTGTAGTACTGTCCTCAAAGACATACGTGTTGTCCATAAATACGTCCTCTTGTGCTCTGTAAAATGTTGTGTCTGCATAATGATGTTATATCTTATTTCCACATCCGTCCATTTGCAGGGTTTCCCAAATCTCTGAAGAATCGCAAGCAGCTGATTGAGTATTTGACCATCATCATTTTCACCACCTCTGCACAGCATGCAGCTGTCAACTTTGGCCAAGTAGGTGCCTGTTGCCTTGCGATACATCCACTCAGGCTGAGCAAGGCAATATGACCGACTCTTATCCAAACCTGGGTCAATAAATTATGTTAAATACCTTAATCCCTCCTTAACCCTAACACTTACTGTTTTATTTATTTATTTATTTTTATTTGTATTTTTTAAACTAAACCTTCCCCTAAATTAGGAAACAAAGGCAATAAAAGTATCTCTGTAAAAATGAGTTTTAAGAAGGGACTTGAAAGAGGCCCAGACTGAGTGATCCTGATCTCTTCAGGCAGGGCATTCAAAAGTCCAGAGGCTCTAACAGCAAATGTCCCATCTCCTTTTGCTTTTTAATCTAAACTGTGGAAATGGTTGACAGTTTTATTTGAGGTGCTTAAAAAGTGTCCATCAGAAAATAAAAAAACATGTTGGTCAGGGACAGATGGTTTGTGGGAGGGGCCTCCTCAACTTTCCCCGTGTTCTGTGTACCACGCAGTTTGATTGGTACTCCTGGATCCCCAACTGCCCGTCCACCATGCGGAAGCCCCCACCCACGAAGAAGGGCGTGGCGACGACCGCGTACATCATCGAGAGCCTGCCCGATCGCGGCCGGACCTGCTGGCACCTGGGGGCTTCTTGGGCCCTTAGTCGGTTCCAGGATAATGAGGTACAGCCCCTGCATTACAGCTTCTCTACTCCTGTTACAGCTGCAGCATCATTAATAGCACCCTGTGTTTACCATACAAAAATGCTGCTCTGCAGTTGGATGAAATGTGCTATTTAAGAAAGCCAAGTTTACAGTGGTAATTTGCTGTTTGTACCCATCCCTTAAATATTCTTATTAATTCAAAGCAATGTTCAGACTGTAAAGTAAATAAAAACTGCTTACAAGTAGGAATTACAGAAACTGAATGAAGTGGTCTGTAGTTTTATCTTTGAATCATTTAATTGAACAGTTTTTTTCTCCTACTGTGGGATGTCAAATCCCATTCTTTTTTTTCAACGGTGGTTACCAAACTTTATTTGTTCCAAACATGTACCCCAAGTTCAACTTGGTACAACTTGCTACATACCTTATCAGCACAACTGACAGCACTCACACTCACCTCAATTTTTTCTGCGCTGGACAAACATTTAGTTATGTCAGTGTCATGCTGGCTAGCTAACATTCCCAACAAAAATATTTCATCTGTTTTAGAATGTGTAGCCACCAAGACAATATACTTATGCTTTATAAATTGGGTAAATGAGCAATTTGGCAATTTATTTTTGTACTTTTTACATTTTTTGCACAAAAGTATGTGTCGCTTCTGTCATTTAGCATGCTTGCTAACCAGGGTGGCCCTATTTCCTATTTATCCAATGATAACAATTGCTACCAATATTATATATATATATATTTTTTATTAAGGAGGATTCTTTTTGGAATGACTGTACCAGGCCTCAGTCAGGGATGTTTTGTTGACACTGAAGCCAAATGCAAATAAGGGATACAACTTCTGTGCATGTATGGCAGTTCCATGAAACGTTTTTTTCACTCTGAGAATTAGTGGTAATATTTCCTTTGTATACTAGAGGGCGGGTTGGGGTCATTTTTGGCAAGCAACAGAATACGGTCATAAATAGCAGCTCTGCACAGTATTTGGGGCAGCATCTAGTGCTGTAGCTAAAAGTGCCCCCCAGAAGAGGCCCACATTCCTCCTTTAATACGACACCACAACGAGAGGTGAGGTAAATGCCCTTCACTGGCACCTCAGCTCACTGAGGCAAACTACCCTAATTCAGCGCAAATTGCGACCTTTTCTGGTGACAGAGGGAATAACGCCGGCACTGTTTTCCACAGCTGTTTCTGGGCATGTACACAGACAAGCATTTCGTTGAGACGCCAGTGAAGGAGGCCATGGAGAAGTACCGGAAGAAGCTGGCAGAGGTGGTCCGTTTGATACAGGCCAGGAACAAGGGCAAGAATATGCCGTACTGCCTCCTGAGCCCCGATCGCATCCCCAACAGCGTGGCTGTGTAGCAGGCTGCAATGCTACAATACTCTTTTCAAAGAATAAAACAAAAAAAAATAGATGATTCTTTTCACCTTCAACTGTCTGTAGTCAGCAAAAAAGAAATAAAAATCAGTTAAGGGTAGCGCAAGCCAATCTATTGTCGGGGATGTAATTCACTATTTGGATGTTCTCAGCCATAGGAGGTTTTAAAGCGCTCGGCCAGCATAGCTTAGAGATGATACAGAGCAGGAACTGGGGGGGGGGGGGGTATTGGAGGTGGGAGTGTGTCTCACTGGTGTGTCAGTGTGTCTACATAAAATATGCAGCTTCTCTTTTAGTTATAATCAGTTTTGTAATAGTTGGAAATGGGCATCTGAGTCCTGAATCTAGGTCTGGCGTTCTACATTTTATCTCTGTTCTGTTGGAATATTCTGCTGTCTTATGGTTTTTGAATTTTGGTCTTTGCACATCCTTGCAATACTCTGGGAAAAATCCTTGGTTTGGTATCCGCTTTCATTCATTTCTTGTGTGACTGCCCATATCTGTAACCTTTGTTAATTGTTTTAAGGTAGCTGAACGTCGTCTTTAGATTAGACATGAATATTTGTTGGATCTTAATAAATTTCTTCATTTTCATCTGGTTGTGAGTTGTGCATTTTGATAAAGGTTGATCCAACTGTTTTCTCTGCCTATAAATGAATTTGGTGATTTAACTGGTATCCTTGATAATAATTACCAAATTAAATAGTATAAATATATTTTACATGTTAGATGAGTCAATTGTTTTAACAGTTTATGCACTTATGTTCGGTATTCAGAACGCTGGATGTCAAATGAGGGTGTTAATGGTTTAAACTGCTGGATTCAGAAAATTAAACATATTTCAGGTAATCCTCACCTTGACACCTTTTCACGCTGAAAAATGTTTCGTTTCCTCTCGGGTTTTTCCGACCGACTTTTGTCAACAACGGCGCCTCGTACTTGTGCGCTTTGGACAGCTGCTGCTCACTCACCCGGATTTTAATTAAATCGTGTTCAGTAAAAAGCGCAGAAGAAACTTCGGGACAAGGCGGGATGGATCAAGTGAAGAAGATGAACAGAAAACTAACAAGGAAGAAGAAAATAGCATTAAACCAGCCCTCGTTCTACGACGGTCAAAGTTTCCGCAAAGCAGGGGAATTTCGAAAATCGCCAAAATTCCGTATTTCATCCCCCTTCACATCCGTTATTCCCCAAATATCTTTCGCTGCGTCCACCACCATCTTGATCCTCTCTGATTTTGTTTGTATGTCACTTGCACAATTGATCACCATCGCTATAAATGCAAAGAACCTTCTTCTCTCCATATACATCTGTATCTCACTTGATCTTTTCCCTCTGTTTCAGTTCTATTCTGTTCCTTCCTCACAGTTCCGGTTTCTGCCCTCATTCTCTTCGTTGCTTCAGCATATGTTATTTTGTTCTGCACTCGTGTTCTTTCTATCTCACTTTTTCCTCTTCTTTCACACTGTTTTGCCTCCACTTCATGATTTCCCCCACAGTGAAAACATATTGCCTGGTCTTTAGACACCGTGCACTCCTCGTCCGAACACCCATCTTTCCCACACCTTCTACACCTGTCTTCTACAAACTGCCGCCACGTGTCCATAATCCTGACACCAGTAACACCTCAGTGGAACCCTTTCATATGCCCTCACCCTGTAACATAATCTAAATAAATCCTCTCCGATAGTAATGGTTAAACAATGGTTATTTTTTTACAGTCTCTGGGTTAAAGTAAGCGAACGACTTTGACTCTAGAAAATAGCTGAGTATTCGAAAACCGGGTGTTTCCATGGAGCTGCATTCGCAGTCCAACGAACCTGGCATGAACCAAGATAAGTGACTAGAACAGCTGTCAATCATGGATTAATTAATTAACGAACCCAGGGTGTTTGTTATAAACGAACTATATAATATTTGTTTTGAATAAATGCGCTGTAAATTACAGAGTAAGATTAAGATAGTTTAAGCTATGTAAACAGCTAGCTATCTTACGTTAGCTGTCCAACGTTAAGTGCACGGCAGAGAGAAGAATGAAAGAAACGCTAAACAATGGAATTCGGTTTTTCTATGCAACTAGTTAGCTAGCTACTATGTATGTTTTCAAGAAAGACTTATCAACTCTGTTATTCCAGATGAGCTTATTGAGATATTTTAAGAAGGCGAAAGAGAGAGAAGGAGATATGATAACAAAGGGAAGCTAAGCCGGAGAAACAAGGGCAGGGCTAGGATGGGGGACCACTAGTTCTTTGGCTTCCAGGAGCCATGACATGCAGATATTAAAGAAAAATTATGACCTGAATATCAGTGAAAGTTTTTGTTCAAAAATAGTCAGAGAGCTGGAGGTCTCGAATGGTATCCAAATTGTTTATTTGTTTATTCATTATTTTACTCTTATTTCAAACATGTAATTCATTTGTAGCTCTGACCCTTAATTAGGGTGACATGGCCTACCTTACATCCATTTATACAGTATGACATTTATAAAAGCGACTCAATGCTACGTAAATGTATTTACAGCCAATAGCTCTTCACCAGGCACAGAACATGCAATCTTCTGGACACCACCCCAGGTCCCTAACACTAGCAGCTATATTGCTGTTGAATGTATAAATGTCCCACCCAACATAAATGTTTGTTGTTGGGTCCTGTTCCCTGTTCCCTGGCATGTTAAACATTGAGAACGCAATTAATCGCGTTATTTTATTTAGGTGATGGTGCCTCCCCAAATGCAGATCTATTGCCAGATTCCCCATATACAATCATATCTTTAACTTGGGGCCCTTTTTTTAATCTTGACTATTTTCTTCCTGTCCTTTTCTGTCCATCTTTCCTGCAGGCTTTTCGTTTTTCACCTTTGGCACCCTGAAGACTTTGGGCCTGGCCCACGCTCCGGAGCTGCTGGGACGCCCCTCTTCAGACAACCTGGACGTCCTGGTGCTGAAGACCCACGTTAACCTGCTGTGCGGCGGGATAGCCGGAGCCATTGCACAGACCATATCGTAAGTGGGCCTGAACGCATCGACAAGGGCTGCTGTTTATCTGGCCTGGAACTCGTGTTTAGCACTTTTCATGAAGGGCCCGGATCTCAAAGCACCTCACAGTCCTTTATGGAACAGGCCCTCAAGCCCCCATACTGTAAGTAGGGACACCAGTTTATCTCGGGCAGTTTTCTCACCTGCAATTCAGTCATTCCTCAGCAATAGGTTGAGAGAGTCTTCTTGTTAGTCAGTTATCACTCTCTAGTACTCTACCTGAATTACCGTTAATGAACCCTTTGAAAAGTAGATTTATGGAATGTTGTTATTATTATTTTTTCAAAATTCTAAATCAGTGATTGTTACATCAGCATTAAAGTGTTCAGTTAAGGACATTCTCATCACATATTTGTGATCTCACCCCTTAGGGTTAAATACAAATGATGATTGACAGCAGTGCTCCCACACTGTCACTTGCTACTTTCAGTGCATAGAACCGCCAACACACAGCAGACATTTTTATAGTGCTGACTTCAGCAGCACTGCTTTTGTCCTTTCTAAGCAATGGGAAGTAGGTCTACATATAACAATAATAACTTGCACAAAACATTATTAAATTAGAGTAATCGTAACAATGAAATGGTTTACAGCGTTGTAGGTTTAAAAAAATAAATAAATGGCTCAAACGGAAAAAATCAAAAATCAAAAATGAATTTGTTAAAATTTGTAAAAAGGTAGAGGCATAATTTGGAATAATTTTGGGCCATGTGCCCTAGATATACTGGTGCCCCTACCCATGAGCAAGCCAAGGCCAACAGTGGCAAGGAAACAATCCCTGAATGAAAATGGCAGAAACGTTCTTATGGGGTGGTTACACGCTCCTGGCAGACACTGGGCTGACTGATTAAAGTGATGACAATGACAGAGTGTGGAGCAGTTTGGGTTTGATCTGTCTCTCCTGCAGCTATGAGTGTGTCAGTGATCTGTCTCTCCTGCAGCTATGAGTGTGTCAGTGATCTGTCTCTCCTGCAGCTATGAGTGTGTCAGTAATCTGTCTCTCTTGCAGCTATGAGTGTGTCAGTGATCTGTCTCTCCTGCAGCTATGAGGAGAGCCTTTCATCCTTCCAAATTATTTTTGTATTAATGCTTAGAATGTATACCATGTGTTTAGCTGTGTGAAGTCATTTTGTACTTACTGATTTTGAATCTTAAAGCACTAGTTTGGTTGGTGTAGAAGGAAAAAATACATTTACAAATACATACATATTCAGGTCGCTGTAAATAATGCCATTGTCTACTATTTTTTTAACAGAGCTGCTGTTTAAAAAGATTTATTGGATTATAGATTCTTTTACAATATCTTCAGGTTTCGAATGTAAGTCTTGATGGTCTGCTTTCATATTTGAGGGAACTCGGTCATTGTGACGTTTAAATGCGGTGGCATTTAAAAGTTTTGGTTTTTTTTGCCTCGTGATTTTGTTTTGTTTTTCTGCAAAATTGGTAAATCTAAGTGTAAATGCTGTATTTGTTGATTATACCAAAGGCTACTTTTTATTTTTTTTGTACATTTCTGTTGCATCAAAATACAAGTTCTTTTTGATGTACTGAAAAGTGTGGTCAATCTGTTCTTAACCAAAGAAAGCCCAGAGATGGAGACGAAAAATACTAGGCTACTCCCATGGATTTTTTACTATCCTGCTGGTTTTCACTCCAACCCTAACAAATTACACCTCATTCAACAGCAAGAGAGCTCGTTGTGCTACTGATTAGTAGAGTCAGTTGTGCCAAGTTAGGGTTGAAATGAAAACCTGCAGGACAGAAGAACTCCAGGGAGCAGGGTTGGGAAACTGTGGTATGGTATCACTCGGTTGAGTTACCCCTGAAATACCATTTGAATATATTTTCCTGACACCATGCATTCACTTTACATGTAGTACCTCATTTTACAGGTAAATTTTTTCAAAACATTTTTTTTTCCCTAAGAATTGCCGCAGGTACATGTACAGTAGCCAAAACTGACAACGATGAGAAATTAAGGTGCCTTCTGCACTCTGTGTGTATGGACAGAATTGGATGTTTCGCAAAAATATATTTATTGTTTGTACAAAATGACATTGTGCAAAAAGAAAAATGCCAGTGGACAGTGCTGAAGAGCTAGAGCAAAGCCGCCAACAGTATGTACAGAGTGTGTATGGCATCTTTTTGATGACTGGGGGTGTCTACTGAATGTCACTCGGGAGAGTCATAACATGAGCATTACATGTTACATTTGGCATCAAGGATTTGGGGGTTTCATTGCAGGCCTATGGTATCAACATGTAACTTTGTCCTTGACAAATGCAGTTGAAATCAACTTCAACTTCTAACCACAAAGTACATAGTGTCAGCAAGAAAATTGTTTCAATAGGATGCACCTTCCAACCCCTCACCCCCCCTACGTGCGAAGGGAGAGAGATTCTGGCATGGGGTCAACAGTTAAATGATTTATTGAGTCAGTTACATAGGCCCGGCGATGATGCATTCATACAGTAAATATAAATGGTGTGAAGGCTGTCCTATTACAGTGCAAAGTGGAAGAGGTGTGCTTTTAAGCCTGAGAGCAGTTCGACCAAAAACCTGAAAATACTTAGGCTGATATAAAGTGGAGTGCTTAAACTTCAGGTTCTGAGGGTTCGAGGGTAACCTATGTACGCAAGGTTAGAGTGCAAGAAAAGGAATAGATCTCTGTAGTGATAAAACTGTCTGAAAACAAAAGAAGCCTTTCGTGAACTTTTGTTGCTGGTGTAATTTCAGACGATTTTTCTGTGTTTACTGCGAGACAGAAGCGATGCATTGCTACACTGTGACAGTGGCCACCGGTAACAACTTGTTTTCTGGCACGGATGCTCGCATTTACCTCACCTTGGTAGGAACAGAGAGATGCAGCGAGAAAACTTTATTGAACAAGTTTTTCCGTAATGATTTTGAAAGAGGGGCGGTAAGTACACATTCATCTGTCACATTTAATCAGAGGTGGAAAATCCAGGTTCAAAAAGTAGAAGTCCTCTCTGATATTTCACAAGGATTTGCTAATTAGCACAGTTCTTCAGCCAGGAGGTGAACTAATGAGTGAAACCAGCTGGCTGAGTTCCTGAGTGGACGAAATGCATGGAAGGACTTTTACTTTCTGACCCCTGGACTTTTCACATATTACATTTTAAAGCATCACTTTAGTTTGTATAGCCCTAAAATGTTTCACAAATTCCAAGAAAATGAACCTAACCTACCTAACTATGGAAGCGCATTGCTACCACTGCAAAAAAAAAATTTTAATTAGGTTTTTTTTTTTTCAATTTCTAGGGACACCAGTTTGTATAGGGCAGGGGTTCCCAAAATCGGTCCTGGAGAGCCCCTTGTGTAATCCCAGAATTTTAATAAGTTGAACATACTGCTAGAGCAACGAAGTGGTTTTTGACGGCCAAAAAGTGGAAAATCCTTGACTGGCTGAGTCAATCACCGGATCTGAATCCAATTGAACATGCATTTTACAAAAAGTCCCCGAAACAAGCAGGAACTGAAGATGGCTGCAGTACAGACCTGGCAGAGCATCACCAGGGAAGATACCTAGCATCTGGTGATGTCTATGCGTCACAGACTTCAAGCAGTCATTGCATTCAAAGGATATGCGACCAAATATTTAAAAAGTTTACTTTATTCTACATTATGTTAAACTGTCCAATATTTTTTTGATGCCTGAAAATGGGGGGGACCATGTACAAAAGGTGCTGTCATTTCTCAACGGTTCATCCAATGTGGATGAAAATACCCTCAAATTAAAGCTGACAGTCTGCACTTCAACCTCATTGTCATTGTATCCTTTCAAACTCAGGAGTGCTATGAGTGTGCTAGAGTACGGAACCAAAATAACAAAAAATGTGTCACTGTCCAATTAATTATGGTGCTCACTGTGGCTATACATACCAGAAAAAATGTAATTCCCATTTGTGTTATATTGCAAACAATTGCATAAAAATATGTATAACTTCTCATTAAAGACTAAGGTGAATTAATAGGCTCCTGATTGGTGAAGGTGTGGACACCTGGTCACACCTAAAACTAACTATTTGGAAGATAAACAAGAATTCAAAGACAAAGCAAATGATATTGAGCCAAACCTGAATTGTGTTAAGTTAAAGAAAGAAATGTCATTGTTTTCAAAGTAGCACAATGCAGAACAATAACAACATATAAGTTTTATTCTTTATCGCATGCAAAGCAATTTCAGACATAATTTAGAGGGATTATTTAAAAGTGGGTAAACAATCCCTCTAAACAGGAAAACACCTAATTAAGAAAAATGAACAGCTTGTTATAATTCTGGGATTGCGATTGTGGTTGGAACGAAAACCAGAATACACAGGTGGGTCCAGGACCAAGTTTGGGAAGCCCTGATCGAGGGCAGTTTTCTCACCTGCGATTCAGTCATTACTCAGCAAGAGGTCGATAGAGCCTTCAGGTTAATCAGTTATCATGTTGTCTCTTTCCATCCGTCTACATAAATTGCCTCTAATTAAACATAAAAGAACTGACAGCAATGTTCTCAGTGTCACATGCTGTATTTTCAGTTCATAGAACTGCGGACATGCAGCAAATATCTTTTACAGTATTGAGCAGTGCTGTTTTTTTTTTTTGGGGGGGGGGGGGTTTAGCAATGGAGGAGTAGATTGTACACATTAAAAAATGCAATTATATTAACAGAAAAAAAGAATAAATTGCAATAATCATAACAAGGTAATCGTTTTTAGTGGTGTTAGTTTGATAATATTTAAGGATTAAAAGAGGCATTTTTATTTAATTTGAGTTCATTAGTTTTAACCCCTTCTGTATCGCCCTCTTTTTTAAACACAAGCCTGAAAATGACACACCCTAAGTAAAATGGTTACTATTCTTGAACCCTTTTGACAAAATGTACAATCCAGGTCTCTTCTGAAAGGTAGCCCTTGGAGTTTGTTTTCCAGGAGTTGGTATTACTTTAAATGTTTCTGAAAGAAATTAACGGAAGCTCAAGCAGTGGAATTTTTTTCTCAGGCCAGTGTGACTTAAGGGGTTAAGCTATAATCAAATCTGCCTTCTTACTGTCACTCCCGGTCACTCATTTCACAGTCTTAATGTTACCTCTAGCTATCCAGCTAGCTATTTTAGGAAATTGGAAAGCCAACTGCAAGCAAGGCCTAATCGCCCAATCAGGGCCCGACCTCACTAATGCTCATCGAGCAGAATGGAAGCAAATCCCTGCCGCAATGCTCCAACATCCTTACCAGAAGAGTGGAGGTTGTTATCGCTGCAAAGGGTGGACCAACTCCATATTAATGCCCATACTTTTGGATGAGATGTTGGATGAGCAAGTGTTCACATACTTTTGGCCATGCAGTGTATATATAGAGGGAGCATGTGCTTGCGTGACTCATCGCCCAGTTACGTGCACGATGATTTAGCTAGAAATATGTGATTTATAGCCTGTCCATATAAAACTGAAGGAAGAAGAGGTGTGCTTTAGTTTTGAGGAATCAAGGGTAGTGTATATATGCAAGGTAGTGCAAGGAAACGAATAGATCTCTGTAGGGATAAAACTGAGAACAAAAGACGCCTCTGGTGAACTTTTGTAACTGGTGTAATTTCAGACGATTTGCCTCGTTTTCTGTGGGCTATTACTGCGAGACAGATGCGATGCATTGCTACACTGTGACAGTTGCCACCGGTAACGACTTGTTTTCTGGCACGGATGCTTGCATTTACCTCACCTTGGTAGGAACAGAGAGATGCAGCGAGAAAACTTTATTGAACAAATTTTTCCGTAATGATTTTGAAAGAGGGGCGGTAAGTACACATTCAGCTGTCACATTTAATCAGAGGTGGAAAATCCAGGTTCAAAAAGTAGAAGTCCTCCCTGATATTTCACCAGGATCTGCTAATTAGCACAACTCTTCAGCCAGGAGGTGAACCAGCTGGCTGAGTTCCTGAGTGGATGGAGCGCATGGGAGATCTTTTACTTTCTGACCCCTGGACTTTTCACATCTGCATTAACTTTTTAAAGCATCACTGTAGCTAGCCTCACTTTAAAATGTTTCACAAATTAATTTTCATTTTCACAAAAGAAAATGAACCTAACTTTACTTAACTATGGAAGCACATTGCTTCCTTTTTTTTTTTTAATTGTTTTTTTAAATAAGATTTAATTTTACTTATAGGGACACCAGTTTATCTACGACAGTTTTCTGAACAGCAGTTTGGTCATGAGCCTGTTACAAAGGTTGTTCTTTATAGCCTATATATATGATTTATAGCCGGTCCTATTAAAGCGCAACATGAAAGAGGCAGGGTTCAAGCAAGTTCATTCAACTCGAGTACAGATGGAGGAAAAGAAAACTGAAACTGCTTCATAACCTGATCACAACACTCCCCCTGTAACTGGCACGATGGGATCTCATGCCAACAGAAGAGCCAAAATCTGGAGGCACATAAGGAGGGTGCAAATGAAGCGCCATCAAAGCATGGAGGTGGCTGTGGGAAAGAATTTCTGGCCCACACTGGCGCACCCATACTTGGGGAGAAAATGGAAAAAAGCGTTAATTTTAAGTCTGCTAATTCTGCCAATGGAGATGACAAAAGAAGGCTAAACAAAATGCCAAGTAGAGTCAAGAGCCCTAAGGTTGTGAACGTCGCCGTTTTCTCCCTTGTTTGCTACCACTGCCCTGACCGCAATCATTTTTGTCTGACTTCAGGTGGACGGGTTTGACATTGAAGTGGCTGAGGACCTCGGCGAAATCGAGCTGGTGAAGATTGAGAACAGGAAGTACATTGTGAAAAATGACTGGTACTGCAGGTACATCAAAGTGAAGACCCCAAGCGGAGAGACTTTGGAGTTCCCCTGTTACAGATGGGTGGTCAATGACCAGGAAGTGGTCCTCAGAGATGGCCGGGGTAGGTGTATGCAATTTCAGAGACTCAAACCCGGTCCCAATTCCCCTCCTAATCAGTCCCCCTCTGTGTCGAGTTCTGCTTAATTATAAGTCACTGATGTAAGGACCACTCACAAGCGAGGGCAAGCATTGAGGTGATAAGGAGCATAAAAAGCAACAGGTGTGTGGGACGCACTTTTGGTATGTTCTGCCGAATTGGAATTTACAGAGAATTATTGTCAATAAAAAATCATCGCTACTTAAAAGAATATCACTTAACAGTTTTGCACAGAGAGCTACTTTGAAGCGGTACATTTGCATTACACATAATGATTACCGTAATTTGAATAATGATCATGAAATTTGCACCCTGATGAACGCACAGAATGTGTGTTAGCGTGTAGGCAGAGTGATTCGAATTGGGACTGGGCCTTGGTGTATTACTGTTACATCACTATGAAGGAGAACCGTTTGGTTTCATGAAACCTAAGACTGGGTGGTGCAGCAATCACCAGTTGTCAAATCACCAATGTGTTTGAGCTATTTATAAGGTTTGGCTCTGCGAAGCAAAACACGATTGATTCAAATCAGTAAGTTACTCATTGTGTTTATGTAGCACGTTTGCCGCAAGACGACAAAACCAGCCTTTTGAAAGAACACAGACGCAAAGAGCTGGAAACCAGGAAGACGACGTACAGGTAGGATCACAGCATGATGTGCTCATATTTGTTTCAACTTCTCTGCCACTAACATGATAAATAACAAATCTGCACTGAGGAACAGACCGAGAAAACTTTGTTCACAATAACCCTGTTACAATATTGTTTTCCTATATTGCATATAATGGAAAATGTCTTTGAGTAGCAAATAGATCCAGAAGCATATCACAGAGCCCTATGAATGCATAAATGTCACTGTCCTATGAACAGATAGGTATAACTATTAATGCAACAAAAACCTAAATGGCAAAACCTACATATAGCACTCTCCCATGCCGGTGTGATACCCCTGGGAGGAAGACGCGGCAGTTCCGGGAAACACCATCACTTGTGGCATGACGAGAGAGAGAGAGAGAGAGAGAGAGCACACCCACACAAACACGAAAACAAATAAACAAACACCTTCACGCTTCCCCCTCATGGGTTCTGGGCAAAAACAATAAACTAAAACAACAAACTAAAACAAAAAAGACAAAAAAAAAGGCAAAAGTGAGTGGCAGCTTTTCAGCTCGCTGCTCGTAGCTATCCCGCTTTTCAGCTGACCAGCTCCTCCAGCGTTTCAGCGGCAGGTTTACTTTCTTTTTGTGCTGCGGCAAAATGAAACTCGAAAACTTGCTCTCTCTGTGTGTGCTGCCGTTCTCGTCTCCGTACCGTGGAGAAGAACGTACCTTTAAGCACCTGGGCTGATTAGCTAACGTAACACAGGTGCGTAGGGTTTTCTCCACTGTGACTGAGACAAATCCATTCCACTGGACCTAATGCAACAAGCACCTTGCATTGACCAGCAACGTAATTGTCACAAAAAACAAGTCAGACAGTTGTACCCAGATGTCTTCATTAATTTCAGATCAGTCCTCAGTTCAGTGACATCGAGAAGCATTCCAATTTCTCTGTAGCTTCCTTTTCCCTCCTGCCCCCTAGTGGTGTGGGCGCCAGTGCCTACTGAATGGGAATTACACAGCTCTTCCCCTCTAATCAGACTGATTTTGACCCCAGACACCAAGTGAGTGGAGTCACTGGGCTAGTCGGTGACAGACCTCAATCAATGAAAAGAAAACAAACAGCACTACTGGACTCAAAGGCCAGACTTGAGTATCCCTGTTCTGCTAAATGCTGACATTGAATCTAACTAGGGTTAATGGTGAATGTTCTCCCTTACTCGTTTTGAAGATGGAGAGAGTGGCAACCAGGTTTTCCCATGAGCATAGATGCCAATGCCTACAAGGAGCTTCCATTGGACATCCAGTTTGACAGTAAGAAAGGAATGGACTTCACCATCAACTATGTTAAGGCGTGAGTATGATGCAAATACGCTTACACTGTGGCATGTTCAACACTGGCCTTGGCACCTGTGCTGTCCTCTTTTTTGTGCCACCCAGTTATATTCTCAGTTAAATCACTTTATATGCTTAAATATCATGTACTAATAGTCTCAATGGTATTCTGTCAGTAATAATAATAATAGTAAACTTTATTTATATAGTACCTTTCGTACAACAAGTGGCAGCCCAAAGTGCTTGACAGAGGGGGAAAAAAGAAAAAAGGGTACAATAAAGCAGGAAAGAATTGTATAAAATAATAGAAAATAAATGAGACACAATAAAACTACATTGTTTTATTACAAATGGAAGGGGAACCTCTTCTTATTATTACTTATTGTTACTTATTGTTACTTGAACCACAAGGTGGGCAAAGCTGGCCTAGCTGGACAATCTCAGATCTAGAGTGCCAGCACAAAGAAGACCCGTTTGATTGCACAGAAAATAAAGGGCTGAATCCATTGTCCGTTAATAGAGGATACTTCACCTGGTAAAATGCTTCCTTTTTGTTTTCTGAGCAGGATTCAGAACCTCGGATTGAACAAATTCATGGAAAAGTTCCAGAGCTCCTGGGATGACTTTGATGATTTTAAGAAGATATTTGTGAAGATGTCCAACACAGCCTCAGGTTGGAGCCTCTCCTTTCTGAGCCCAGCTTATTTTATTTATTGAAACCAAGTTGCACCAAACTGTATTTTCCCCAGATGTTATCTTCATTATATTTTTGTGTTTTGTTTCCAGTGCAAGAAAGTTCCCAATCATATATTTTTTTTGTTTGGTTGTTGACATTAAGATGGCCGAATGGTCCAGGTGGTGCACCCATTGGAATTACTTCAAATACCTGCTCATTCTAAGAGTGGTTGATTAAATACATGTAATAAGTGTGTATTGGTCAGATGGTCATATCAGATATGTACTGTAAGATGCAGAGATCATCTCATAGTGGTGTTTGAGCAAAGCAAGAGGGCGACTTCTTGCTCAGAGGCACGTCTGCTCTGCAGAGTACTTGATGCAGCACTGGAAGGAGGACTTCGTGTTCGCATACCAGTTTCTCAACGGCTGCAACCCTGTGATGATCCGAAAGTGCACCAAGCTGCCAGCCAAATTCCCCGTCACCCATGAGATGGTGGAGTTCTGCTTGGAGCGACACCTCACTCTGGAAGAGGAGATCAAGGTGAGTCCTCAAAGTCACCTGCAATAGATATTGATTGGGGTATTTCAGAATCTAGAAATTGTAGAGAGAGATTTATATTACCCCCATTTTGTGATTTGTGTTACTTTCCTCAGAACTACAGTTGCTTGAACACAGTTTCAAACTGGTTGCAATACAGCCAGTGTTTTTTAGAAAGTGAGACTGTAAATTTTAACCAATGATTCTGCACCTCAGGGAAAGTGACTGGTTTAAAACAATGTCTGACTAAAACTGCTTTCAAGCTAAACAGCATTTGATTAGTTAGTGTTTAACAATTTACTCAACTTTGTCATGGTAAATCTTCCAATGACCTTTCTGTTTGTGTTCTGTGCAGGCAGGAAACATTTACATTGTTGACTATGAGATCATGGAAAATATCACACCCAACAGGACAGACCCATCCACATCTCAGTATTTGGCTGCCCCAATCTGCCTGCTGTACAAGAACACCAAGAACAAAATCCAGCCAATTGCTATTCAGGTAATTTAATTACTGCTCTTTGTGAAAAATGCTGACAAGGCTCATATGCTGTCATCAAGAAAAATCAATTTATTACCATCAGTATGCACCCTCCACTGTGGTTATTCAACTGCATCAGAATCTTCATCCATCTCAGCCAAACTGAATTTCTAGCCAAAGTGACCTTGAACCAGCTCATTGAGAGCAACAAGGCCATTGAGTGCTCATGGCCACTTTGACACACTCAGAAGCCCGGGGTTCGAACCAAAACCTACCAAGCTCAAGAAGACTGCTTTAATTTCGCCCCCAGTTTAATTTCTGTATTAGAAGAAGTTTGAATCCAATATTGAAGGCTGAATGAACCATTGTTTTTGGAGGTACTGTGTGTGCAGTGGCACTTGATGTACAGTAGAGTGGCTTAGCAATTGGCAGACGACCTGAAAAATCCCATAGTCAGAGCATCAGACTAACAATGCTAACTTTTTTTTCGGGTATAGAAGACTGTCAAGGCCAAAAAAAGATTAAATGTCATGCCACCTTTTTGGTTTTAGGTTTTTAAAAATTGTTAAGCCTTTAATGGCTGTAAGAAACTGCTTTGCTCTAACAGCTGGGACAAAATCCTGGGGAGAATAGTCCAATTTTCCTCCCAAATGATGAGGATTGTGACTGGACGCTGGCGAAGATGTGGGTGCGATCGTCCGACTTCAGTGTCCACCAGACCGTCACGCACCTCCTGCGCACTCACCTGATCTCTGAGGTCTTTGGGATAGCCTTGTTCCGCCAGCTTCCAGCTGTCCATCCTGTGTACAAGGTACATAAGCACAAGAGCACATTTGAAACTGTGAAACTTTAAAAAACATTGAAAGTCAATTGAAAATGCACCAGCTTTACATTGACCTTATTGTCACCTAGGGCCCTCGTAACGTCTCTTCACTTGTTCACAGCTGATCATACCCCATATCCGCTTCACCATTGCCATAAACACCAAAGGCAGGGACGAGCTTATTGGGAAAAACAGCCTCTTTGACAAGGTAGTTTCAGGAAACGTTCTCAGCATTTTGCTCTGTCTGTATGTTGTCACTAACCTTTATTGTGCCACGTAATCTCGGCTGAAACTTGACCTTTGGTACGATATCATTCTAGAGGCAAGCAACCCGCATTAGGTGAAACAAGGGCTCCAGCTATTTATTTCAGGGCATCGTTAAGCATGTTAAAGTACTTCATGAGTGACAGTTTACACAGGTAGACAGTAAACAAATGCATATGTAATAATGGAGGAAATCAGGAAGGGGGCAAATACTTGAATGAAATCCTCAGCAGTCCATTCTCTATGTTTTCTTAGAGGTTTTCACCAAAAAACTTCGAGTTTTTCATCGTGTTCCGAAGTAGCTAGAACGCAACCACTGTACCACTGCAGTGCTGGGTTGTGCATGGTTTTTATTTACTCAAACAACAATTAAAAGTGTATTACACAGTGAATGTTGGTTTTAGGGGTGGCAAGCTTGTGTTGCAATGTGACCAGTGATGTCACAATGTGCTTGGATTTGTAGGCCAATGTAGTTGGTGGTGGAGGCCATGTTGAGCTGGTGCAGAAGGCCATGAAGACATTCACATACCAATCGCTGGTATTCCCAGAAGCCATAAAAGCCAGTGGAATGGAGGACCTTCCTGATTACTTCTACAGAGACGATGGAAATAAGGTCTGGGAGGCCATCAAAAGGTAAGGTGACTGCCAGTGATGACCATGCTCATTAGCATCATGCAGGTATCATTGCTTTGTTCTGATGTTGCCATAAAACAAACAGCATAATGGTGTTATGAATTCAACAAAGTGCTCTGGGAATGCAACATCATCAGGGAAGCAGTTCCTATTCTGCTCCTTTCTATTGTGCTGGTAATCATCATAACTTTTTTGTTTTTAAAGGGGAGCTTTTCTCTTCACTGAAAATGGGTAGAACCTAAAAAATCTTTCAGCACATTTGGACATGCAATTAAATTAACTGGAGAGCCAGCTGTTTCATGATGAATTCATAAAGAAAGCGATTCCGCTGCTGGCCATTAAAATGCTGCATCTAATGATAACTGTTAGGCCACTGTTTTATGATAAATTGATAGTAATCCATAGATAAAACAATTTTTGCAAAACGTTGCATGGTAAAAAAATTGTTTGGCATAAACTGCAGGTGCGTAGAGCCTTAAATGAATCCAAAAGTATAAAAACTAACCACACACTGCAAATGTATCAGTCTTCTCTCTCTGAATCAACCTCAATTTATTTGAGCTGAAATACTAACAAAAATTGAAAAAATGTGTTTACTAAAGGATGTATTAAAAGATCAGAGTTGGTTTTTATGGAATTCCATCTTCAAAAAATCCAGACAAACTATGGCTTTGATAGCCAGTGTGAATTCTTACTAAACCATGCGTTTGTGGTACCTTCACAGCTTTGTAGAAGACATCGTGCACATCTACTACAAGAGTGACAATGTGGTTCAGGAGGATGAGGAAATCCAGGCCTTTGTCAAGGACGTGTGCATGTTTGGGATGCAGAACGGGGATAACTCTGGTGGGAAAACTAATGTCTGTTAAAAATGACATCACATCAGGCATATATTGTGCCAAATTAAAAAGAGTTATTGAGAAAAGAGAAAGAAAACGGGTCAATGCAATTAATATAGCACAGGTGCAATGGGTTTATTTCCTGTTCCTGTGAATTTTGTGCTGTTCAACTGAGAGGAAATAACTACATACATTTCACATGAATATAAGAAAATCAAACTGAAAATATTGATTACTGTAATATGTGCTTGGTAAATCTTTTTTTCAAATATATTTTTTTTATTAATGTTTTTTTAAATTAGTTAGTTATGCATGCTAGATGAATGCAGTAGAACCTTATCATTTGGCCAGCAGGGGGGGCCCAATAAAATTATAAATTGGCTCAAACAATAATAATGTAGTAATGTAACTCTACATTATCTTTTGGGCATGTTCTACTGTCCAGAATTTTCCAGCTCCACTGATTCTCTGAGGGTGCCAGATAGTAAATGTAATGTAAATGGGGAAACTATTTAAAAATAAGGTAAACTTTGATATTTCATAGAAGGTTTCTAAATGAACCAGTCAGTGTTTAAATCATTATTAGCCTGGAGGAGAGGAAAACATCTTTCCATTGTGCAGGGAAGGAACGTCTAGACTAAAAGGTGTGGTGAGCTTAATTACAGCAAAGTGGTTACACCGAAGTCAAAACATCCTGTGTGTTGTGCAATAAATGCCATGGCCTTTAGACTGTGCTGTAATTTGAGCACATATGAGCACAACATTCAAAACTCTGATGAAGGGATGGAGCCTTAGATTATCTATAGTACTTTCCTCAAAGACTGATGCAGTTTTGTCCACAAATACGTCCTCTCGTGCTCTGTGAAATGTTGTGCCTGCATAATGATGTAATTTCTTATTTCCACATCCATCCATTCGCAGGGTTTCCCAAATCTCTGAAGAATCGTGAGCAGCTGATTGAGTATTTGACCATCATCATTTTCACCGCCTCTGCACAGCATGCAGCTGTCAACTTTGGCCAAGTAGGTGCCCGTTGCCTTGCGATACATCCACTCAGGCTGAGCATGGCAATATGACAGACTCTTATCCAAACCTGGGTCAATAAATTATGTTAAATACCTTAATCCCTGCTTAACCCTAACACTGTTTTCCTTTTTTTATTTATTTATATTTATTTAAGAAACACTAGACCTAAATTTTTACAATAGTACATCTCTGTAAAAATTAGTTTTAAGAAGGGACTTGAAAGAGACTCAGACTGAACAAGCCTGATCTCTTCAGACAGGGCATTCCAGAGTCCAGGGGCTCTGACAGCAAATGTCCCATCTCCTTTTGCTTTTTAATCTAGACTTTGGAAATGGTCAACAGTTTTTTATTTGAGGTGCGTAAAAAATTATCCATCAAAAAATAAAATTTAAACCTGGCGGACATGTTGGTCAGGGACAGATGGTTTGTGGGAGGGGCCTCCTCAGCTTTCTCCGTGTTCTGTGTACCACGCAGTTTCATTGGAACTCCTGGATCCCCAATTGCCCTTCCACCATGCGGAAGCCCCCACCCACGAAGAAGGGCGTGGCGACGACCGCATACATCATCGAGAGCCTGCCCGATCGCGGCCGGACCTGCTGGCACCTGGGGGCTTCTTGGGCCCTAAGTCGGTTCCAGGATAATGAGGTACAGCCCCTGCATTACAGCTTCTCTACTCCTGTTACAGCTGCAGCATCATTAATAGCACCCTGTGTTTACCATACAAAAATGCTGCTCTGCATTTGGATGAAATGTGCTATTTAAGAAAGCCAAGTTTACAGTGGTAATTTGCTGTTTGTACCCATCCCTTAAATATTCTTATTAATTCAAAGCAATGTTCAGACTGTAAAGTAAATAAGAACTGCTTACAAGTAGGAATTACAGAAACTGAATGAAGTGGTCTGTAGTTTTATCTTTGAATCATTTAATTGAACAGTTTTTTTCTCCCACTGTGGGATGTCAAATCCCATTCTTTTTTTTCAACGGTGGTTACCAAACTTTATTTGTTCCAAACATGTACCCCAAGTTCAACTTTGTACAACTTGCTACATACCTTATCAGCACAACTGACAGCACTCACACTCACCTCAATTTTTTCTGTGCTGGACAAACATTTAGTTATGTCAGTGTCATGCTGGCTAGCTAACATTCCCAACAAAATATTTCATCTGTTTTAGAATGTGTAGCCACCAAGACAATAGGCTAATGCTTTATAAATTAGGTAAATGAGCTGGTTGGCAATTTAATTTTGTACTTTTTACATTTTTTGCACAAAAGCATGTGTCGCTTCTGTCATTTAGCATGCTTGCTAACCAGGGTGGCCTTATTTCCTATTTATCCAATGCTAACAATTGCTACCAATATTATATATATATATATATATATATATATATTTTTTTTTTTTTTTTTATTGAGGAGGATTTTTTTGGGATGACTGTACCAGGCCTCAGCCAGGGATGTTTTGTTGACACTATTTTTTACAGTCTCTGCACTGAACCAACTGCAAATGAGGGATACAACTTCCGTGCATGTATGGCAGTTCCATGAAACGTTTTTTTCACTCTGAGAATTAGTGGTAATATTTCCTTTGTACACTAGAGGGCGGGTTGGGGTCATTTTTGGCAAGCAACAGAATACGGTCAGCAGCCATACCTCCATGCACTCTGCTCCTGCCAAATGGCTGAAGCTAAGTAGGTGTGGGCTTGGTTAGTACTTGGATGGGAGACCACCAGGGAATACTGAGTTGCTGCTGGAAGTGGTGTTGGTGGGCTAGCACGGGGCAATCTTCCCTCTGGTACAAATAAACCCCAATGCCCCAGTGCAGTGACGGGGACACTGTGCTGTAGGAGATGCCGTCTTTTGGATGAGACGTTAAACCGAGGTCCTGACTCTCTGTGGTCATTAAAGATCCCATGACACTTATCCCTAAGAGTAGGGGGTTCCCCGGTGTCCTGGCCAAATCCCAGATCTGGCTCTCGCAAAAACTTGCCGCTAAAAATCATCCCCAGATTTAATTGGCTAAATAAATGTTCTCTCCCTCTCCACCTTCGCTAATGTGTGGTGAGCATTCTGGCGCAACCTTTTCTGGTGACAGAGGGAATAACGCTAGCACTGTTTTCCACAGCTGTTTCTGGGCATGTACACAGACAAGCATTTCGTTGAGATGCCAGTGAAGGAGGCCATGGAGAAGTACCGGAAGAAGCTGGCGGAGGTGGTCCGTTTGATACAGGCCAGGAACAAGGGCAAGAATCTGCCCTACTGCCTCCTGAGCCCCGACCGCATCCCCAACAGCGTGGCTGTGTAGCAGGCTGCAATTCTACAATACTCTTTTCAAAGAATAAAACAAAAAAAATTGATGATTCTTTTCACCTTCAACTGGTTGAGATCAGCAAAAAAAAAAAATCAGTTAAGGGTAGCGCAAGCCAATCTATTGTCAGGGATGTAATTCACTATTTGGCTGTTCTCAGCCATAGGAGGCTTCAAAGCGCTCAGCCAGCATAGCTTAGAAATGATACAGAGCAGGAACTGGGGGGGGCGGGGGTATTGGAGGTGTGAGTGTGTCTACATAAAATATGCAGCTTCTCTTTTAGTTATAATCAGTTTTGTAATAGTTGGAAATGGGCATCTGAGTCCTACATCTAGGTCTGGCGTTCTACATTTCATCTCTGTTCTGTTGGAATATTCTGCTGTCTTTTGGTTTTTGAATTTTGGTCTTCGCACATCATTGGATTACTCTGGGACAAAAACTGTGGTTTGGTATCTGCTTTCATTCATTTCTTGTGTGACTGCCCATGTCTGTAACCTTTATTAATTGTTTTAATGTGGTTGAACCTCGTCTTTAGATTAGACATGAGTATTTGTTGTATCTTAATAAATTTCTTCATTTTCATCTGGTTGTGAGTTGTACATTTTGATAAAGGTTGATCCAACAATTTGCTCTGCCTATAAATGAATTTGGCAATTTAATTGATATCCTTGATAATAATGACCAAATTAAATCTCCTAAATATATTTTACATATTTGTTAGATAAGTGAGGTGTTTTAACTGTTGATGCACTTCGGTATCCAGAGCGCTGGGTGTCAAATCAGGGCGTTAATGGTTAAAACGGCTGGATTCAGAAAATAGAACGTATTTCAATTAATACTCACCTTGCTGATACCACTTTCAGGCTAAAAAAAATGGTTCGTTTCCTCTCGCGTTTTTCCGACCGACTTTTGTCCACAACAGCGCCTCATACTTGTGCGCTTCAGACAGCTGCTGCTCCTTTGGCTAAAGTTAGCCAGGCGGATTTTACTTAAATCATGTTCAGTAAAAAGCCCAGAAGAAACTTCAGGACAAGGCGGGATGAATCAAGTGAAGAAGAGGAACAGAAAACTAACGAGGGAGAAGAAAATAGCATTAAACCAGCCCCCGTTCTACGACGGTCAAAGTTGCCGCAAAGCAGGGGAATTTCCTGTTCTTCCAAGCCGGAGGTGGCCACCGATGAAACGAAGTCACAGACTACTGCTGAAGATTCTAACGATAAAAACAAGGCTGTTACAGACGGGGAACTGTTTCAACGAGCTGAAAAGAAGGAAAACCTGAAGAATGATGCGCTAAATTCGTCTGATGTAAAAGAAGGTAACGTTAGTGTAGTTAAAGTTAGCTAGAGTTCGCTGGAGTAAGCTATTAGCACGTAAACATAAGGCCCCCATAGCTAGTTGTAGAGCGAACTGTAGTCTAGGTTTAATTAACAACAACAATAATGAACTTTATATAGCACCTTTTGTACAATTATCGATACCAGCGATAGGCCTAGAATAGTACAGGAAAGACTTGAAGCTGACTGAAGAAAAGCCGCTGCGTTTAAACGTGATGTTTTGTTTAATTTTGTATTATACGCGATTTCGGTTATCAGCAAGTCACTTTTACTTGGCTTCAGTGAATTTGCATCAGTGGTGCCCAATCATGTGCCATGGAGGGCCTAGAGTGTGCAGGTTTTCATTCCAACTAGTCGCTACACCCATAGACATATATAGTATAGGCCTATATGGCTACACCTGCCTCTCTGGCTGAACGTGTGCTAAATAGTGAAGTCAGCAGGCGAGTGACTAGTTGACAACAGTTCGAGGCTTGCAGCTAGCTAAAGCGTTATGACCAACACACAGCCGCCTTGCATTCACGAAAAAAGTATTATGTATTGGGGCATTTCCAGATGTGACGCTCTTTCTGGTGTGGCACTTAGCTGGTGTGAAAAGGCCAGCAACTGACTCCACTATCCATCTAACCCGCTAATTCCCGGTCAGGGCCGTGGGAGGGCTGTAGCCTATCCCAGCATGTATTGGGTCAAGAGTCAGTAATGCAGAAATGCACCCTGGACAGATTGGTAGGTTGGTAGTCCATCACGGGACACACACACACACACTCTTCACTCACACACTCATACCTATGAGCAATTTAGAGTCTCTAATTAGCCTGCACATCTTTGGACTGTGGGAGGAAACCGGAGTACCCAGAGAAAACTCACATGGGCACAGGCAGAACATGCAAACTCCACACAGAAAGACCCTGGCTGGGATTTGAACCTAGGACCTTCTTACTATGAAGCCACAATGCTATCCACTGTGCTGCCGGTAACCAGGAAGCACACAAAAAAATATTTATTTTCTGACAAGTGGTGCTATGACAATCAAGGATGTTGTAATGTTTATATATTTTTTAAAATAAATAAATAATTTAAGTGTGGTAAAAGGTTGGTGTGACTGGTAAAATTTGGGCATCTACCAGCCGCTGTGGCTGGTGACCCAAAAACGTAATTTCCCAATTGGTGCCAAAAATCCAACAGCTGTAGCATATTGTATGTGGCGTAATAAATATCTGAATGGAGTCCTGTGGCTCACTGTGTAAACTTTTCGTGCCCTTTGATCCGTGTAGGTGGTATTCCTGATGCGAAGCTGATCCGTGCAGCACTGAGACGAAGGAGAGAGGCGAGAGCACGGAAAGATTATATCCCCCTGGCCCGGGAACGGGAGGGCTCTCATTCATCAGAGGAAGAGTCGGAGAGGGACGGTGCTGATGATGATGATGATGACGACGACGAGGACGATGACCACGAGCGCCGAATCCAGTTTGCTCCCAAGATCAAAACTCTTAGAGAGAGGGTAGCTGAGGAAATGGGTAAGTTTCAAAACAGCAACAGTATTACAAGGCTGTATTTATCCCTTATTGGTACACATTCAGAACCGGGCTGTGCAGATGTATTGTTTACATCAACAATGGTTTTCTCAATATTTCTGGGATGTGTAATATGTCAAAGAGGCTCTGGGTGTTTTGCATTTAAAGTAATATTCTGGTGATTCCTTTTTGCCAAGGTGTGTGAAAGAGACTGTGAGCTGGATATAAGACTTTCAATCACACAGTCAGAGAAACTGACTTTAAAAGGCTTACATTTGTCACCAGAAGTGGCAGAAATTTATGGGTCAGGTTCATTTATTGAAGTTTTTAACAGTTTCACAAGGGTCCTCTTTGGCCGACATGTCCCTGCGTGTTTCAGGGATGGAAAGCTCTCTTCTTAGAGTGCTGCATTGGGGTGAATTTTACTTTTTTTTTTTCTTTCTCGTTTGAGGTGGAAGTGACAGTGAGGAGGATGGAACAGACAGTCAGGAAGACGAGGACCAGACGATGTGGGAGGAACAGCAAATCCGAAAAGGGGTCAGGGTGTACAAGGTACAGCAGCTGGTCTTTTATAGTTTTTCTTCATCTGTCCTGTAGGAGTATAAACAGGACGGGACTGTAGACTTGACTAAAATAAATTAAATAGTCCTGTAAACCAGTGCACTTGCGGTGCTGTCTGTATGGTAGCCAACTGTTGAACCACATGTGATACCCCACCCCTGCCCCCATACAGGTGGGGGTTTGATCCACGCTGTGGCACTTCCTCAGCTGTGGACCGTGTATGTTACCCCCTCTGCTTTCTGTCTGCATAAAACAAAAATACAAAAAAGGGAGAGGGGTGGCTTGTCCTTTGGGCAGGGGTTCTGAATCATATCCAGAAATGGTCAGTGTGGGTGCAGGCTTTTGTTCCAACCAAGTAATAACACACCTAATTCAACTAAACAATCTAGAGCCTTTAGTCCTTGATAAGGACCTTGGTTAGTAGAATCGGTTGTTTTAATGGACACCGTCTTCATCAGTCCTGTGTGCTTGTGTTGTCTTCTAGTTTAGCATTTGCAAATGTTATGTGCTTAAATGTATATGCTTAAGCACATCTATGTACATATATCACACTCAAATTAAGAAATGTTATGTATGCTCAACATGAATTTGCTGATTCTACCTCATAAACAGTCTTTATGGAAGACAGGCGGCAGTGTAGTATAATGGCTAAGGAGTTGGTCTTGTTGTAACCTAATGGTTGCCAGTTCGATTCCCCAGTAAGACACTGCCGTTGTACCCTTGAGCAAGGAACTTAACGTGCATTGCTCCAGTATATATCCAGCTGTGTAATCGGATACAGTGTAAGTCGCTCTGGATAACAGCGTCTGATAAATGCCTGTAATATAATATGTAATACTTAAACAGAGCCTGACACTACAGAATCTGATGGAAATTATGAAATTAATATTATCCCTGTCCACAGCACTCTTCCCAGGACACCGTAAGGCAGAAAAAGAAATACAACATTCCTGAATCTCTTCCGCAAATCAGCATTGATGTCATAAAGAAGAGAGTCAGTGCAAAGTAAGTCGCTCAGATTCTCACAGGCTTTGTATGTGTGGGGGGGGGGGGGGGGGGGATTTGGTAAATTAAGCAAGCTGGAGCTGCTCCTAATGGGAGGGGCCTAAGGGGTGTGGGCTATGAAGAGGGTTAAGGTTTCTGTTACACTAAACCAGTGGTCTCCAACCCTGGTCCTGGAGAGCTACAGGGTTTGCTGGTTTTTGTTTTCACCTTAAAATCAGCACCCAATTGAGACCCAAGACACCAGGTGAGTTGAGTTAACTGTGTAGTCAACTGCTCTAATTGATTCATGAAGTGCAGAGTCACTATGAAAACCAGCAGACCCTGTATCTCTCCAGGACCAGGGTTGGAGACCACTGCACTGAACTCTGTCAGTTTGGAGCTAGGCCACACCCCTTTGAAGCTGCTCCAGGCACCTTGTCAAACGAGGAAAAGTTTTGAGCGAGCGAGTGAACGGTGAAGGCCTCCCCCTGCAGGTTGGAAACGCTGAGGCAGGTGAGCCGGCGCAGTGTGATGGACCTGCAGAGGGTCCAGCTGGACATGGACAGCGCCAAGGCTACCCTGGAGCAGCTGGAGAGCGGGTCCAGTCACGAGCAGCACAGGTTCTACAAGGGCATGGGGCTCTACACCCAGAACCTGCTGGAGTGCCTAGGAGAGAAGGTGTGTTCTGTACAGCCTTAGTGCTTTCATTTTTAATGGCAGCACTGCATATCAAATCAGTTTTATTTGTATGGCACTTTTCACAGAAAACTGTCACAAAGACGCTTTACAGAGTAGAGGAAAAAAGTAAATTAAGTTCAAGTTGTCATATTACTACAGTGGATTCAGTGCTGCCCCCTACTGGCTGCATCTTAAAATGTCCGCAATTGCTGCATGACAAGAAGACATTTTTTATGGATGTGGATTATGTCCAATGCTAAAAATTGTTTCCAAAGCGTAAAAGCATGTTAAATATAGACCGCATGTGTACACACGGTTCTGCAAACATCCCAGTCCAGTGAGTCCACGTTGCATCTTAGAGTTGCTGATTAGTTTATGTGCTTGTCGTTCTGTCAGGTGGTGGAGATAAATGCAGTGGAGCTGGACATGCACACTCTCCTGATTGACCAGGCGGAGGTGCTGTTGTCCCGCAGGCGTGAGTCTGTGAGGGAGGTGTCCACTCGTCTCCAGCTGCTGGCTTGTGAGTGCCTCTGTGGCTGCCTGGCTTGGTTTAATGCGTTATAACTCGCCCGATACGTCTTACTATGCCAATTATGATTCAATCCACAGCACTCCAATGTTAATAGAAGATATGACAGTGGTTTATATACACGCCCAGGAAAATTACAGATTCCTCAGCTGTTCAGATTTTAAATTAATCGATCTCTTAAAGACAGGAGTAATGAATCAACAGCAACAAAAAAATAGCGATGAATTAAGTAAATGCATTGCCCCAAAGCTAAGCCAAATAATAAAACCAATGTAGCAACTGTTAGCTTCATACGTAAACAAAGCTCATAAGAATGGCATATTAAAGTAACAGTAAGAGTGAAGTGGAGCAGACTCGTATCTCAATGTAAGTAGAAAAGGTAATGCACTGTGACGTCATGAGAGTGAATTCATATTTCATAAAACATTACAATGTATCATACTGATATTTTGTATCACTGGGAATAGACAAGCTGAGGGCTAGAAGCGTATATTAATATGCAGCTCAGAGGGGCAATGAGCGAAGCCATCTTTGAGGAATTAAAATAACTTGAACAAAGTAGCTGTAGGAGGCGAGGTTTGATACCTTACATGCTGTAATGATATTATTCTCTCTTAACCGACAACAGATGGCACGGATCCATCCGACAACGGACATGGAGACAAAGCGCAGTTAGAGGTGCGGGAGCAAAGGTATGGACCTTCATCATCTCTCTGTGTGTTGCTTTCTGGTTCTGCTCCGTTTAACTGCTGTTAACAATGGCGGTAAAGCGCTTGCATTGATGTGCGTCTCATCGCCACAGCCAGTCCTGCGAGACGGCAGATGCAGAATATGAGAACCTGCCGGCTGACGACGAACCCCTGCCTGAGGAGGCTGCCGAGCTGTGCAGGAAGAGAGGTGTGAATAAGGCCAACCCCTCGAAATCCATTTCCCGGGACCCCAGTTCAGCATCTCCACTGACTAACAAAACCCACGTGCTAGCTGTCTGCCAATGCACACACACATGCTAACTGTCTGCTAATGCACACACACATGCTAGCTGCCTGCTAATGCTCACACATGCTAGCTGCCTGCTAATGCACACACACATGCTAGCTGTCTGCTAATGCACACACACATGCTAGCTGTCTGCTAATGCACACACACATGCTAGCTGCCTGTTAATGCACACACGCACACATGCTAACTGCCTGCTTATGCACACACATGTGCTAGCTGCCTGTTAATGCACACACACACATGCTAGCTGCCTGCTAATATACACACACATGTGGTAGCAGCCTGCTAATGTGGACGCACACATGCTAGCTGCCTGTTAATGCACACACACACATGCTAGCTGCCTGCTAATATACACACACATGTGTCAGCAGTCTGCTAATGTGGACACACACATGCTAGCTGCCTGTTAATGCACACACACATGCTAGCTGCCTGCTAATATACACACACATGTGGTAGCAGCCTGCTAATGTGGACACACACATGCTAGCTGCCTGCTAATATACACACACATGTGCTAGCAGCCTGCTAATGTGGACACACACATGCTAGCTGCCTGTTAATGCACACACACATGCTAACTGCCTCCCCCAAATCGACAGAGGGCATGGCAGGGATAGAACAGAGGGTTGGCCAGGAAACACATTTTTGACTGTCCAAATTGGGCGGTAAGTAACCTTGGGGTCAGAATCTGCTTCACTGTGAATAGGATGTTACCAGATTGAAATAACCTGCGCTTGATCATGTCTCCTGTCCCAGATGAGATCCTGACGAAAGCAGAGAATATCTTTGCGGACGTTCACAAAGAGTTCTCGGACGTGAAGAACATCCTCTGCAAGTTTAACGAATGGAGATTCTTGTTCTCGGAGTCATACGACAACGCGTACATCAGCCTCTGCATCCCCAAACTCCTCGCCCCTCTCGTCAGACAACAGCTCATCGGCTGGAACCCCTTAAATGTACCTGTTTTTTTCTACTCGGTCACTGCAGTTCATTACAGTCACTCAGCAGATGTGCTCATGCAAAGTGACATGCAGAAGTGGAGAAGATCAGTGTTGGTCTCTGGAATACAGAAATAGAATATTGTAAATGGGCCTCGTTTGCCTTTTTGCGATGTTGTACTTTTGTATTTCGAAGACAAACACCAATATTCTCCATTTTATTTAAATCACTCTGAATAATTGTGTGCTATTTTATTGTACCATAATGAAATGCTTTTTTGTTACACTAATACAGTCGCTTATGGAACAAGCCTAACTCCCACCCCCCACTTTTTACACCTTTGCAGGGATAACCCTACTGAGCTACACCTTCTATTGTCTTTTATGAGATTGTTTACTATTTGTCCATACATTTAGCTTTGGGGGTCCCTTAGATCTTTGCTGAGAGGGCCATTGTAAAATAGTGATTTTGTCATTGGTTGCTTTTTCATCAGTTTGGCATCAATCTTAACTGTGCTCTGGAAACAAATGTCAGAACTTGTGCAAAAGTTATTCAAAAGACAAATTCTGCTTGAGAGGTTTTGAAGGAAACTAGCTTACATGAGACGGCAAGTTATTTTAATGATAATATTAACAAATATTTAATAACTACTACCATTTACAACATTGACATTTTGATTTTTCAGCCTGACTGCAAGGACATTGAGGCCTTTCCTTGGTATTCTGCTGTAGAGGACTTCTGTCTCAGGAAGGGATGCAATGAGGCAGAGAACACAGACATTTCAGTTCTAAAGTCTATCATTGAGAAGTCAATTTTGCCAAAAATCCAAGGTGAGGCGCGATGTATTATGTTGGGTTTGTGTAATACCCAACATTCTTCGATCATGCATTTACTATTTAGAAAAATAATTTTTTAAAGAATGGTAGGAATTCTTGGGCCATATCAGTCACCTTAGTCTGTGAATTGGGCTTGCTGTGCTGTACAGTTAAGTGTTTCTACTGTTCTGAACAAGAGCGCCACCCCTGGTCTGGTTGCTACCTTTTCATGGAGGCTGCTAACCCTAAACGTGTTGTTATGCGTGCATCTCTGTAGCCGTTGTCAAATGTGTGTTTCAGTAGAGGATTATACTTGCAGGGTCAATGGCCCAAAAAGGTTTTCTCATGACAAACATGTATGCTTATGGAAAATTTCAAAATCTACCTGCACTTGATATCTTACCCCATCACTACAAAAAGCATAACCTTCTTAAGTCAGCATTAAATTCGCCAGTGTTTACCACTTTGCTGTCTTTGAGACACATTTTGAACATCGTTCGATGTGCGTTTTGATTACGACTATTTTAGACTAGCTATATTTTTTTTTTGTAATTGTAATTTTATTCAGAAATGTACATACAGTGCTCTCAGATTGCTTTCAAAAACAGCAAGACTGAGTGGCAGACGCAATTAAATTCCTATACATTCAAGTGCACTGAATTCACAGGTCACTGTAAGATTGCTCACTATTGGCAACATATTTGAACACCTGATCTGGAGCCAGTCAAACTCAGTGAAAACTGTTAGAGAGATGAATGATGTGCACACCCGGGCAAACTTGCACAGTTGGCTCATTCTGTGTCTGTTTCCTAATGCCACCCTGCAGGTTTCGTGGAGCTAATCTGGGACCCTCTATCCACGGGACAGTCTCAGTGCCTGGCCGGTCTTTGCCGAACTCTACTGGATGACTACAAGATGCTCTCTGGGGAACAGAGCAAACCTGTCAAGGTGCTGGCTCCTTTTTCCCCTGTGTGTGTTTGTGCGTGTGTCTCTGTCTGGATTTTTTCTGATTTGCAGTCACTAACAGAAGCTGTTTCTGGTCTTGCCTAGGCTCTTTTAGAAGCTGTTGCAGTTCGACTGAGGAGCGCTGTGGATGTCGATGTCTTTATCCCTCTTTATCCGAAAAGGTGAGCAAGGCCAGTCTGATGTGCCTTATGTGTTTTTAACGTTCCTTATCCAGCTTAAAAGCTTACGTTTCTACATTTGAGATCACTGACATTGCGTGTGAAGTGTTTATTAAGGTGGCATATTAAGTTCTGCTTTTTAAAAACTCTTTCTAATGCATACATCCCCGTGTCTTTTAGAGAATGTGCAATATGGCTTTTGGGGGGGCAATGGGCCTCATTCACCAACCGTTCTTAAGAAGAATTTTCTTCTTAAAACCCACTTACGCAGTTTTCACTAAGATTCTGACATTCACCAATGTTTTCTTATTTGGGATTTGTTCTTAGGTAAGAACAGAATCTACGCACACTCAAGAGCACACTTACGCACATTTGAGTGCTGACATGTTTGTGCAAAATAATTGGTTATTGCGTTTTCTTCAATTCTACAGTTGTATAATATTATAGGATTTAAATTACAATAATATTTTTATCATTAATAATATTTATTAATAATTATTTTACAAAGCATTAAAGTGCCAGGTTCCGCCTCAGAGGGTGGTTGCCTCAGCAGGAGTTCATCTGTAAATAAATGATAAAAATAAAACCATTGTAGTGACCTTTTATTTTGGAGGGTTTCAATTATGCCATGTTTGGTCTATACTACAAAAGCAAATGTTTAAATTTTGAATACAAACTAAGCACTTAGGTAACACTTTTTAAAGACATGGACATGCTGAAGAAGAGAACACTTATTCAGGGTCGTCACTAAGGGGGTGACACCAAAATGACTGCCAATACATCTTTTGCGCAGTGTTTTGTGCAGCGACGGGTTTACTCCGATGCAGTTTACTGCCGGTTGATTTAATTAGCGGTATTAATATGACGAGAAGCGCTTTGTCGTTTGAATGCATAACACGCAATTCCTTGCGCCCGGGCCCACCAGCATTTTTTAATTAATATTATTTTTGTCTCAGATTTGATATCAAACCATTTTTTTACTTAATCAGTTGTGCGCCCTTCTCCGGATACGGCGTTCACTGAACGAGTAATAGCATCCCATGCATCTTTTTTGTGTTATTTTATATCCACTACTGACGCTACTAAATATGACAGGTCGTTTGCTGTTCACTTCCCACAGCAATATCTTCACTTCAGAACTACTGACGTTTTTCTTACGTTTGGAGTCCGGTGCTCCAGCGTCTTTAGATTTTCGTTTGGGCATTATTGACTTCGTTCGCTCTCAACTTCTCTTTTCGATTTCTGTGTGTGCACACGGCCCTGCAGTCTCATGCCCTTTTATGGGGATTGGCGGGGCGTTTACCTATGCTAATTAGGAACAACTGGCACGCGCTTTACATTTAACATTTCATCATTTTAAGAACACATGTGCGAACAATTCTGCGGTTTAAGAACACGTCATGAATCTGAGGTAGACTTTTCTTAGGATCTTTCTAAAGAACAAATTTAAGAAAAAACTTGGGAAGATATTGGTGAATGAGGCCCATTGTCGATATTTGAGAAGTTGGATAGGTTAGGATGATATTCAGTATCACAGATTTTGAACACTTTAATGACAAATTGACAATTGTGCAAAACTGCCTTACAAAAAAAGCATTTTTTTTTCACTGGAGGTATTGGAGTTTTTTGCTGTTAAAACCATGCTATTACATGATGACGTTATCAGCAGTGGCTACAGCTGATGTTCGCAGGATACAAAACATTTCTAGCTACTGGAATGCACCGCTAATTAAAGCACTTCTCCATTCACACTTTTTCTACTCTGATGTACTGGGAAAAATCCTGAATTAGTCATGGGACGAGCAGCTAAATTTGGGAGCCGCATGCGTACAGGATGATGAAATGCTGTCGCTGCAGAACACTGTGTTCCTCTCGGCATGTTCACCTGCAATCCCAGGCAGCACGTTGTGAGGTGCGGCAGTTTGCTTCCTAACTCACCGCACAGAAGGGAAACGCTCTCTGTCACTGAACCGATACTATATATTAGTGGAGAACAAGCTGATAATGGCCAAAAAAATATTGCTTCTGCCGATTTATCTTGTCCAATTTGGTCTTCCAAAAAGGCTTAAAACTGATGTTTCCTTTTACAGGTTTTTAGATGATGCAAGTTCCCCACAGTTTCAGTTTCGAGACAAACAGTTCTACTCTGCTGTAAAGGTACATTTTGTTTGAACAGCCATACATATTGCATATCCATTACCCAGCTATGTAAATGCATATGTAAAAGTTGTGTAAGTCGCTCTGGATAAGACCGTCTGTTAAATGCCTGTAATGTAATGTGTGTCTGGATTCGTTAAAAATGTGTTTTTCTTTCGTAGCTTCTGTACAACATCACGCTTTGGCACGGTCTGGTTCCAGAGGACGTGTTGATAGAGCTCGGACTGACCAAACTACTGAGCCGCTACCTCATGATAACTCTCCGGAGTGCACCGTGCGAAAGGCATTCTGTAGAGAAATGCAAAAAGGTTTTCATTTATTTGTCGAGTGTTTGAACTTGCAAAAAAACCTAATAATACTGTGATATAATCTCATGATAGTTTTTTGATTGTCAACCCAGTATCTCCTGCTCTTATGTAGGTTGCTGTGTGTTTTCCCAAGTCCTGGTTTGACGATGTGGACGCCGGTGCATCCATTCCTGAGCTTCGCATGTTCAGCGAGCACCTACACCAGACTGCACATGCACTGTGCAAAAAGAACCCACTCACCGCCATTACAAGGTAATGCGCTGCTTCATCTCTTAGGATTTGATTTATTGCTCTTTCTAAGCAAGAACAGTGTCGGGATGCTAAAATGCTTCTTTTTTTTTTTATCTTGTAGGGAGATTGTCACTGATCTGTTGATTCTTCTGAGAAACATGAAGGCTTTGGACAGTGTGACAGATATAGTCGAAACTTACCATTTTGAGGGATTTTAAGGACTCAGGTTTTCGTAGGTAGATTTGTACAAATTACTGCATGTATTACTTTGTTCTCATGTATAAAACAACTTCATGGATATAATTTATTTTCCTACAGCTGTCAAATTTTGTATTTTTGTACTTTGTCAAACAGTGTTTTCTTGGTTCATAAATCTGTGGTAAATAATTGTTTGAAATTATTCTTCACAATCATTTAACAGAACATTTTTTCAAAATTTGATAACTAGATTTTCATGTAGGGGGGGGAACCCTTGTTTAGACTCAGTCTAATGAACACCAATACAATTCCTAACAAGTAAAGGCTTTGCATGAAGTAGTGCAGCAGACCTGGAGGATTACAGTAGGATACTCTAGTGTGCATTAGTGTACCACTATATCCAACATCAGTTTCTAAACCAATTGCTTTTATGACAAATGTTACTCTTGTACAAGACATCAACATAACTTTTGATCAAGCTGGCTTGTAGTTGATTAGATATAACAAATTAAGTATAGGACAGCCTGTGCAAATGCACTTTGCACTGGGCACAAATCCTTAGTATTTTAGTTTGGTATCACCAGATACTAAAAGAAATCTGACATGGGGATCTGCCTGGAAATACCACTGGTGCACAGGTGTCAAACTCCAGTCCTGGAGGGCCACTGTCTGCTGGTTTTTGGGGTGTTCTCGGCACAAATATTTCATTTAAGTCATTGATTGGCTAAGGAATCCACACAGCTTGTTCAAGGCCTTAACAGACAGCTGATTGAAAGGAAACCACAAAAACTTGTGGCCGCCTCAGTTTGGATTCAGTTTGACACCCCTCAGACACTTAATTTATAAAGAAACTACAGTTTTCAAAACGTTTTTTTCTTTACAATTTATTTGATGACAATATACAAGAACATCTTGAGCAGGACGCCATTCCCTGAATGTCTGGTCTCACTGCAAAAGAAAGAATAAAATAGTTACATACCATTTTCGCTCGTAAAATTTACATCAGTTCTACACTAAATTTTAAACGAGGCTAAATAAGCAAGACTTTATTAGCTTGCAGCTGTAATTTGTGAACTCTACCATACACTACTGGACAATGTGCACTGCAAAATCATTCTTTTTAAAAGCGCAAGGAACACTCAACCGGTGCCAAAATGAGAATGGTTTAAAAATGCTGTAATGTAACAAATTGGTCTGACTACCCCCGTGGAAGTTATTGCATCTTAAATTTCAGTTTAAAGCCAACACCCCAAAAATGTTTTCTGCAGGGAAACTAGCCTGCCTTTCTTTGGTTTTAACAGTCTAATATTAATTGTATTGGATGTGTACTTCTCTATGGCACAGGCTGAGTCAAGAATGATGGAATTCTGCCATCAGAATGTGCTCATCTAGGCACTATTACAGGGAAGATGCACTATTGTGATGTCACAGACGTCACAATAGTGCATGACAAAGCCTGCCACACCCCCTCAACTGTTGCAATGCAGTAAATTTCAAGCCCTGCAACTCTGACAGGGTGAACTTCCTTTTTCTTTGTGACCAGCCAAATGGATAAGTTGAAAGATGGCATGCTTTGTAATTGTCGGTCCTTCGGTTGGTACAATTAAGAACTAAATTAATGACAGTTGTTTTTCATTAAAAGGATAGTTCACTGAGCCATTCCATTATCAGTTTGTGTTTTCCATTGGCCAAAGACAATGTGTGTGAGGAAAATGCATATTTAAAACATCTTGTGCGGTGACATTGAGGTTGTAGGTGCGTATCCAACTGACAACATAACACCTGACAAAGACGGTTAAATCCCTTGACATGAAATAGCCCTTCATGCATGACAAACTGGATAGTCAAATCGGTTTCCTTCATTAAAAAGAATAAGCAAATTCAGCATCATGCAAAGAACAAAGGCTGCACCCAAACATGGAAAGGACTGCAAATCAACACCGTGCTCATTCCGCTCTACCTGTAACAGAAACTTCATTTCTGAAATCATCCATGGGAAGCATGATGAAAAGTAAAAATGACAAATTAAACATGGTCCCCGGTCATCCATAAACTTATCTTCCAGTCATTCTTGTAGCCACCCCACATTCAAAGCACTTATTATACTTAGTAATATTTCGTATAAGTGCGTGCTTGATTTCAGTCAAATAAGTGAATCAGAGGTTAATTATGTTCATGCTTGCTAAAATAAAATGTTACTTGATTTCTTATGGCAACAGAAGAGACCATCACAAATCTATAGAGAGTATTTCAAATCTATCAGTTGCCCGGAAACAAAGCTATGCTATAGCTTCATTGGTCTTTAATGATCAGTGGATTGCACACTATCCAGGTGACAACTTTTGAGGATGTGCTTTGTTAGACTACTGGGTGTGATTATATACAATTTTTTTTTAAGGCATGGTAGGTACTTCTGTAATTGTTACCTTATAAATTTAGTCAATTTAATATACTGCTTATTTATCTTAAATCTGAACACAAACAGAAATTAGGGGTTTAAGGCATTTGTGGTGCTGTTAAGGCTAAACGCTACTTATAAAACAGAATTTACCTTCTGTTGTCCAGATGACCATTAAATAAAAAGAAAGATGGCAAAGAATTAAGGCAACGGAATAATAAAATGCAACAGATAATTTGCAAAAAAAAAGAAAAAAGCGTAAATCCTTCATTTGGATAAAAGGAACACAAATGGATAAGCAGGTGGTAAAGCGATGTTCTAGAGTAGATGTGCGTTCGTAAAGTCCACTACAGCTCAAACACGTTACCTTCTTGCCAGCAGCACCAACGTTGGCCTTGGCAACCCCTCTGACTTTCTTCATCCTGTTCTTGCGTTCTTTGCGCTGTTTCCTGGAAGACTTTTTCTTCTCGTACAGGCCGTGCTGTTGAGGAGATTGAGAATGCACTGGTCAACGCGAGACCAACACAAAAGCTTCTACAGAACTAATTTTTGTGCATGCAGCCGTCTGAGCTAAATTCTTGCAGTAACAGCCATGGGCATTCACAAATGAAGATCATGTTTTGCGACAAGTTTCTCTTTACTAAACTCCTATATATTCCACCAGTGATATGACTGACCAAATCCCTTTAAATGTAATGCTACATGTGCTGCACAGACCTGAACTAGGATCTTTCATTCAAAACACGATGGCAGGTCAAAAACGTAGCCCTTGCCCTGATTTGTGCCCACAATGCAAACTCCAATCCCAGTGACTTACTCTGGCAAGTCTGTGTTTGGGCTCATTCTTCTTGGCATAATCCAAAGAATCATAGACCATCGCGAAGCCTGTTGTTTTCCCGCCACCAAACTGTGTCCTGAAGCCAAAGACGAACACCACGTCTGGAGTGGTCTTGTACATTTTGGCAAGCTTTTCCCTGATCTCAGTCTTAGGAACCGTCGCCTTTCCAGGGTGTAGGACATCAACAACCTTCAGGATTCAGGACACACAAGATTTAGCAACACTCATGACAACACTGCGATGGTCACCACAGCAACCAACTCACATTTTTAAGTCAGTTGATAACAGATATTGTGGCATGCAATTGAGCTTTATAGGAAAGCACAAGCTGATGTAAAAATCCAGCTAGAACTTATGTTCGTTTAGGTGATGCTTACCATTTGCTTCCTCTGAAGCAAGCGGTTTGTCATAAACTTTCGGGTCCTGACGGTCACTGTGTCATTCTGAAATAAACAAAACGTGGGGTGAACAAGCATTTATGTCACAAGTGTACAAGGGTAAGAAACATGGATGCTTACATGAGCAACTAGCTAGCAAACTGCAATGCGATGCGCCTTAACTCAAGCAAAACAACCCGGACATATCTAATGCTTTCGGCAGCGTTCATACGCTAAGTAGTACCAACTACTCAACTTAACCGCCGAGTAAAATTTACCAGACTAGCAAGCGAAACCAAGCAAGCACAGCAAGATGAACACGTCGTACCGGGCTGCAGATGGTATGTCAATCTCGGTGTATAAATAATAGTCTATTAATGGGGCATTAACAACGCATTCGCCACAATTTAGCTATCATAACATTTTAACACTGGCCATGCTATACTGGACATGGTCTGCATGTACATTTTTTTCTAGCTAGCAATAACTTTTGAAGTGAGTTGGCTAGCTAGTAGCATTACCATTGCACAAACTGTTAATAGGTATGCGGAGGACAAAAGCTTTGGCGCAAAATTAAAAACAAAAGCAGTGCCATTCAAGGCAACTTTCAGGGATGACGAAGGTGCTTCGTGAAATTAAAAGCTAGCAAACTTATTCGCCCACAATGTGCGACAAGACTTCGCTAGCTAGATAGGCCACTAGGCTTCACCGGGTCCATTCAGATAACTCAAAATAAATGCCTTTCGGTTTATTTCAGATTGGGGTATTTCATTAAAGTAGTTTAAATAAAGACCACAAAATCGATAACGACTGTAAAATTATAAGGATGGCAATGATAATATGGGGATTAAGCTCAGATTTTAGTAGCACTAAACTCACCATCTTGGCAGCTGCCTCACTCAGGGACGTGAAAAAGAAAGAAGGACCCCTTGACGGCCAAGAAAATGCCTGAACGAATGTCGCATTAAGAAGGTTAAGTGTTTGCCTGATTGAAAAGATGCACGGAAGCCCATTGCATTTTATGGAACACGAGTGCCACAATCATAAATAAATAAAATTAATAAATGTTGAAATATAAAAAATTAATAATAATCTAAAATGTATAAATAAATCTGGAAATTGACATAGAAATATAAATGTATGCAATTAATTTCAGTGATATTTTTTATGTTCATTATATTTTTAACTTCATATTTGTATTTATTTATTAATTTATTTCTGTATATATTTCCCTATTCATTCTTTATGAGCACAATCTGTCAATTAACTTGCTTACAAAGTCTGACATACCAACCTTCCATGTGTTAAAAGCTACAGACAGCACTTTACATAATCAAATTATATTTGATAGGCTGATTATTGAAAATATTTATTCTTTCTTAAAAAAATTTTTTAACCACAATTATAAATACTTTCGTCCTTGTATAGTTAATTGTTAAATTGTATAATTGTATTGACTGATGTTGACAGGCAGTTATCATTTTGTAATGCTTAAGGAGATTGCTTAAGTGCAAAGTTCTTACTTCTTGTTGAAGTCTTAGACCATATAAAACCTATAACTGCATATATTTAAAGCCCAAAGAAATAATTGAGTACATAAACATATGGGCCATCACACTGAATTTCAGCAGGCAATCAACAGAGATGCCTTGCTAATTACACAATTAGGGAGGGGCTAGTGATGTGTTAAACACTGCACAGTAATATAATTGTACTTAATGGATAACTGTGAAAGAAGTATGTAAAAAAAAAAAAGACAACGTAAAGACCATTGGCAGAGTAAAATAATATTGTACTAGTGCACAGCATTGCCCTGCAATGGACTGACGAGCTGTCCAGGGTGTATTCCTGCCTCTCGCCCAATGCATGCTGGGATAAGCTCAGCATGCAGCCTGTCCCATTCAGGTTGAATTAAAAACTTACAGGATGGTAGATCTTCAGGAAGATGGTTGGCTAGCCCTGATGTTGGTATTTGCCACATCCCTCAGTATCAATTGCAGTTAATTTTAATCTCCTAAGCTTTCTCAGCATTTAAAGGCACTTAGTTCAAAGGCTGACTCGACTGCCCAACCCTCTTCCTGGAGATCTACTGTCCTGTAGGTTTTCATTTCAACCCTAATTTGGCACTCCTGATTCTACTGATTAGCAGCTCAACTAGAGCTCTCATTGTTAAATGAGGTGCGCTTTGTTAGGGTTGGAGTGAAAACCTACAGGATGGTTGATCTCTAGGAACAGGGTTGCAGGAACAGGACATTTTCATTTGTCTGAAGTGAAGGTCTCATGTCTGCTGAAGTTCATCAGGCAACATAAATGCCCCTTCACAAATCAGTAGCCACCAAGAGGTCACCACATGTAAGATGACTTTGATGATGGCAAGCTAATTATTGGTTGCAAGGTGCCGTTAATTACAAACTCAGTTATTTTACACAGAAAAAGATCAGGCTGGATTTGTCCATGTGTCGTTGGGGATGCTGGACACAACTGTTGCAAGCAGATTCAGTACTGTTGTCTCAGTCACGTTATTATTTCACCTCAAGACAAACCCTCATATATTGGGGCATAGGGGTATAGGGGCATTTGGGGGTTTTCAGTCAGAAGTAAGAAAACACAATTTAGGTAACACCAAAGCAGCTTGTACAGTGGCAATGCCTCCCAAACTTTTATGTATTTCTATGCTCCAATTATTCTTCAAAAATTTACGTTTAATCCTATTTTCGGTTGGAGCAGTATCATGTGATACACGCAACCTGGGACTGCTGCGCTCAAGGCAAAAAATATTGTCACAATATAAAACCCCATTTATGTTTATAGTTGTGAATAAGAAATGCAAAAACATTTCTGGAAACATACTGGCACTGTACAAAATGCTCTGGATTTACTTGCGGTATATTTTTCCTTTTTAGACCATAAACTCCCAAATGCCCTTATAACAGCCTTTGCAGGGCAGGCAGATCATCAGAAACTTTTGTCAAAATATAAAATATTCAAAAACTGTATGGTCCAATCACAAATGTACAATGAAACTGAAATAATATACAAACTGCAGAAAGTGAACAATCCATTTTAGCTCAAATTCACTAAGTAAAAACATTGTGTGCACATGTGAGTAAGCTATATACTAATCTGAGCTTCAAGTTCAAACTGCAACATGGTTGTAAAACAATAATGTAACATACTGCATGCTTGGGAAAAATCAGTATAATTTCTGCCCAACTTTTTCTTTTTTGTTCACAGAAGAACAAATAAATGAACATATTTAAATAACCAAATAACTGAAAAATGAAGCAGATATTTGTATGGTATTATATTTGTACATAGGTCATATGGTTATCATTTAAACATACCAAATGTAGCCTAATCTTAGCCTACACCATCGTGTATACTAGCTTTACTTTCAGTATATTTACATTTTCCAGGTAAATTAAAAAGATAAAGCAAAACAATTTCCTTTGGCGAATTATGGCAAATCTTGCTATTGTGAACTTGACAGAAAATGGCATTGATTCTTCCGCACTAGTAAGAGTCTGTCCCTGGTTTTTAGTCTTTCCAACAAGCCTCCATTAAAGAGCCCGAGCTGACTGGTGACTGTAGGTCGAGTCTGGGAGAGGGGCAGCCTGGAATGGACTATCCTACGTAAACGTTAGCTGAGGAGATATGTCATTTTAATTGGTGCTTTAACTCTATAGCATAGCAGTGTGTTAATAACGCACATAACACTTTACATATGCTTCGAGGTTTGCCTTAATGTATTACCGTATTAAAGTGGTGCTGTTAACTATATTTAAAAGAAATACATGGATCAGCAGTGTCTTGCAAAGGTGGAGTATTATTAGCAATCCAGGCAGTGCAACTGTCCTTCTGGTATGTAAAGTATTTGGGGTGTTTATTAAAGTGAAAATGTAAATAAAATGGCACAGATAATAAATGCAACATTAGCGTCATTTGCTTTAACCGAATCGGTCAAGCTCGTGTGTGAGAAAATTAGTCAGAATTGGCTAATGGCTATAGCTACTGGTGCTGCTACAGCAGCTAGCTGGCTGGAGTTGATTAACTAGCCCTGAAAGTTATGAACTCGAGCTAGAATGAGCAAGTTGGCGCACAGACCGACCACTGGTGTCCAGCACACTGGCGACCGCGGCAGACACAGTACCTATCTTGACAACAGATATAACAAATGTATTTATGCCTTAATAAGATTTTACCGATCGATCTATGCTTCGTTCGCTTGTCAGCTAACAAGCTAGTACAACAGCAAGCTAGCTATCTGAAAAAACGTCGGTAGCGTCCGTTTATCCGTCGAAACTTATATTAAGTAGTACCTTGCAAATGACAAAGCAGTTTGCAAATATTAAACACGTAAACCCGAGACGTTGCATCTTATTTGATGTGTTGTGATTGTAAAGGGTGTCGTGTGTCTTCGTCTGACAGGGTGTTCAGTGTTGTCACTTCGGAAGGTGACTACCCAAATTACACGGGCCATCGCCATTCCATTTCTTAAAGGAACACGACAAGAAAAAGCCATGCATTCGTTTGGTTCAGTTTTATCTTTTATAAACTGCTGTTCTGTGAAATAAAAGTGAACTTGTTTTATTTGAGTTTATTGTATGGTACCATAAGATATGCTACAACAGAAAATAATGAAATCCTTCCACATGCGGCATATAGCTGTCTACATACGCTCTACTATCCCAAATATTTTGTTTGGCATTTAAAAAATGCATCACGTGGAAACGTGATCCACTTTGGTTAGTTTTGTGTTTTGTGCTGTGTTCCATATTTATGCTATACTATTAGGCTTGTGACAAGGTTCATATTTGACGTGTTTGACTGCAGTGAATTTTGTGTGCTTTCCTGATTGTTCTAATGTGCTCATAACCAGAGACTATGGGTATTTAATATTTACATACAGATGTGCAGACAGAGGCTAGATATTGTTTATGTATATGCACATAAATCAGGTCATCAGTTTCATCTGATTGCTGTTTTTTTCCCCTGCAGTTGTCTTGGCAAAGTGCAAAAATGAAGTCATAGGCCACTGTATCCTGAATCTACAAGTAAAAAAAAAAAAAAAAAAAAAAGAACTAGAGTTAGAAGCTCCAGCAAAGAACTGCTGCCTGATGCCCATGACTGCGCCCCCATTTCCCCGCCTCCATACCCTCGTCCAGCTGAAATATGCCCCGCCGTCCCAAGCCTTCCAGGAAAACTCGGCCTCGGGGGAGGACTGTGGGGAAGAAGGAAACCCGGCCTGTATCCAAGAGGCGCACCTGTAACTCCAGCAAGCCCCGTGGGAAGACCGTGCAGAAGAAGGCTAAGGAGACGGGGAGATCTGCAGCAAGGAGCCAGCCGACTAAAGGGCAGCAGGGCAGTCGTCTCAGGAAACTCGCTAACGAGGGCAGTGCCAGAGCTTCAGGGTCAATACGGCTTAGGTGCTCTCAAGATCCACTGGCCCAGTACGGTTTATCTGAAGACCTCTATGGTCGAAGGAAGTCTCTTCGCGGCACCTCAGTTTTCCAGTGCCTCCCACCAGCCCTGCTTCCCAACAGACGGAACCGGGCCGCTAGTGGGCGGGGTCAGCTGGGTGGAGTTCAGAAAGGGCGGCGCAACCCGGAACATGATTCTGCAGCTAGGTGTGAGGAGCAGGGGGCGGAGGTGTCTGTCCCGGGCAGCCAGGGCCATCCTGTAATTCCCCCCGTTGAGCAGGTCGCTGAGGAGCCTGCTGAGGACGGGATGCCTCCTTCCGGTGAGGAGAATGAGCCTCTGTGCTCGATGAGCACGAGTGCAGAAGCTAAACCTAGTGATGCTGCTCCTGAGTGCACAGATCAGGACCAAACCATGTCAATACAGTCGGTGCTCACTGTGGAGGTGGGGCACACTGCTGATCTAAGTCCCCAGTGCCCAATAGAACCAGCTCTCCCAGACTCGTCCGTCATGGAGACCTCAAAAGAAGAGGAGGACTTGAACCAAGGTGCTGAAACGCAGGAAGAGGTGTGCTCTGTTTTGTTGCTTGTCGACGATCAGGTACCCCAAGTCACTCCTGTGAGTCCAAAGCCGGCGAATGTGCCGCCGCAGGTCTGTGCAATAGTAGACCACTACCCTACACCTCAAGAGACCAAGAGCCAAGAAACGGGACTCCACATCTTGGCTCAGTGCATCGAAGAGACCAAAGAATACTCCGGAAATTTCGAGCCGTTAGTGGGACCCAACACGGATGCAGAGGCTCCATCACTCCTCTTCCCTGGATCAGAAGTCAGCAGCCTCACGTCAGGCTCAGACTCTATGCCAAAGATGACCCTTAGTCTTGAGAGCAAGCTCTCCTGCAGCTCCGAAAGCAACCCGTCCTGGTTTGATACAGAGTCTGAGCTGGGCTGCCCCAATCTCCTGGATCTGGAGGCTCCAGCCTCATTCCTGGGGTTGGAGCAGGAGAGGAAGAGGAAGGAGAGGAAGAAGAGGAGCCGATGTGGGGCCTGCGAACCGTGCCTGCGCAAGGACAGCTGCGGGGCCTGCAGCTGCTGCCTCAACCGCAAGACCGGCCATCAGATCTGCAAACTGAGGAAGTGCCTGGAGCTGAGGAAGAAGCCCTCTGCTCTGTCATTGGCTGAGGTAAGATTCTGCTTTGTCCACCTTAGTGGTTAAGGCCAAGCCACATGTCCTTCTATGAGAAGCAAATTTGTCTGCTGATTGAATTGCCTTCATTCATTTTCAATGAGGAGCGATTTGTTGCGTCCATAATGCATGTTGGGATAGCTGGCAACACGAGGCAGGCAGGTGAACCGACCCGGTGAACAGGAAACACGGTGTGATAACCGATCAGATTAAAGATCCGACGTGTAAATTGTTCGCCATTTCAAATTTTATTACGCCCACAAGTGACCAATTGTGGGAGGTGAGAGTGATGCCAGGCAATCTCGTCCGCGGACGTGTGGCTTCACCCTTTGAGAGAGAGGCTCTGCCCACCCTCTACTGATGGTCTAATATAGGGATCTAGGAGTCGAATCCTAGAGGGCTACTTTGGGCTCTATGGTGTGAGCATTTCACTTGCATGTGCAAGTAAATTTTTCTGTGTGTGAACATGGGGGAAAAAAACATTTTAAAAAGATATATATGAAGAGAACTGTTTAACTTTCAAGAGGACCACAGTGAATGGCTTAGACAATAAAGCATTTTTTGTTTGTAACATTTGTGTTTGCCCTGTGTTGTTGTTATTTTTTGGTATCATCAGTCCGGTTCACTGAAACAGGTTTTATCAATTCAGATGTTTATAACAGTGAAGGGAAAGAATACAAACAGCACACGTGTTTATTAGTGATTGCATGTGTGTCTGTGTAACATTATAATTATGATACGTTAATGTTAAAGTGCTCAACAAAACTGCATGCCCCTAAATTTTTCAAATTGGGGGTACAAGTATTTGTTAAAAAAAGTAAGCATAGAGCCCTGCCAGTGTGTCTGCTGGTTTCTGATGTGTTCCTGCACTTAAGTGCTCCAGTTAATTCACTGGATTGGCTACAGAGTCTGCACATCTTGTTTCCAAGGCCTAAATTGGCTCTCAGTTGAAAGGAAATCACAAAAACCAGCAGAGACTGTGGCCCTCTAGGACTGGAGTTTGAGACTGCCGGTTTAGTAGATTTCATCTGTTACCATTTCAACTTTGCTTTTATTTGTAACCACTGGTGGTAGTGAATAATATAGGCTAATTTGTGTCCGAAGACTTCTCTGGTTGTAATATAGTTATATTGTTTTAGAGGCATGACATACAGTGCATGTTTGCTTTGAGGTCATTCTGTATCTCATCAAAATAATCTAGGATATTTCCTAATTGGCAGTTGTGCAGTAACTGAAGGCTAATTTTGAGATTTTGCATGGAATTTTGCACCTGGGATGACAGTCAGTTTGCCATTGTTTTATAAAAAAAATTTATGATGTCATTAAGCAGTGGTTTACACCCAGCTGTGAATAATAGCTTCCCTGTTTCCCAGCCACAATAATTTTAAGCCGCAAACCAAGAGCTGCAGTATGACACAGAGAAATCAACGATTAGGCTGTGCCCTCCAAAACTATTGTAATGTTGTTTGTGAAATGCTATACCATGAAATAAAGGCTAATTGTCTATAATTTTGTCTTTTGATCTTAACTCCAAAAGTATAGCAAAAACAGCAAATTTCAATCTACCGTTAGCATAGTTTTGGAGGGCACTGTGTGCTTCATATCGTTACGTTTGAAATGTAACATTGCAAAATAAAATGCATTATTACTACTGTTGGAGTTGTTAAAAATGGGAATTTAAGCGGGTTTGTTATTTTGGGGTGAATTTAAGTAGGTCTCTTAATGTTTGGTAATTTTGTATTCAGAGAACCCATCTTGTGCTCCCAGAGTACAGTGGGATGCCATTCGGTAAGTTGTTGATTGAGAGTGAATAGTGTGGTGACAGGCAGCAGACCTATCGGATGGACCCTTATGCCATCGATGACTGCACATTGGGAGGATATGCCAGTCAGTTCTGAAGGGGCTGAATGCTAGTTCGTGTAAACTGGGAGACGCACGATCCCTGCGGCAGCTGCAGGAGAGCGCGAGCGATTGGATCGTACTGTGCACTGTGAGGCCGTTTGGCTCTATATCAGGAACATCCCATGGTAACCTGCACACACATGCAGCAATGCCCCAGGGGTGTGTGAGCGATGTGCCGGTGCTGTGTTTTCACTGATGTTGGTACAAAAAAGCCCGTCAACTGCTTAACTGTCAATGGCCTTCACATCACTGATAAATGATGCTCACGTCCGTGACTGAAGCATGTGCACGACTGAAGTCGCACTGTGTCACAGCAACGAAGCATATTTCCTAATTCAGAAGCAATGGGAATTTGTGCAGCGAGACGTGCGCTAACTTGCTAGCTCGGTACAAGGACTATTTCCCCTTGGCCATGACTTTCTTTCAGACAGGCACAGTATGTTTGGCAGTGAAAGCCACCTCCCTTCCTCTGCCATTACATGTGAGAAAGACCAGCACCACAAAAGATGTCGCTAAAGTGAGCATAACATTAGAACCAAAAAAGGCAGCCCTAAACATATAGCTAAAATTTGTAAAAGTTTCAAATTTTAGAATTTAAGTCGATACAAATCTAATTTCTCCATTCCTAACAGAATCGGGTTCATTTATTTATTTATTTATTTATTTTAATCAGGAATACTGTTAGTATGTTGAGCAAATGTGTAGTCTAAATAACTAAACCTGAGACTACATGAAATGCGGATTTGTTGCATGTGTGCAATATGTGCAGGTGTATCAGCCAATCACAGTACAGGAGATGAGAAGTCAGCGTTATCAGTTAGGTTTTTAATGAAAGGAGATGCAGTAGAATTTCGCTCTCATTACTAGATCAAATAAGATCTAGTACTCTAATATGTTTATAATTCTTTATTAAAAATAATGTGTAAGTAGATTAGATAAGCAGTGCTTTATTATGACATTATAATAGCTTGCGTTAATCTATGATATAGTTAATGACTAAAACATATTCCTTTAGCAAACTGGGCCTTTATAAACGTTCCCTTAGAAAACTGGGCGTTTCTAATCAGGTTCCCCTAGCTATTCTGCTGTGCCATTTGTCATCATTATAATGATCAGTCAGCTGAGCTTGATCAGGCTAACCTAGACAGCATACTTTTTTAATGTCACCTGTTGCTTACGTACAACTTGACTCATGCCGGGTGGATTTTGGTTCAGTAAGGCTCCGTGCCGTGTCGTGACGTTTCCAGTTTAGGGAAGCCTGAAAGTGTGTCAGCCTTCCCTCACAGCAAAGAACGCTCCCTGCCAGTGGGTAGGCTCCGCGCGAACGACAACATGCAAACGTGAGGCAAAGCCAGGTCCACGCTGGGCAGAGGCACGGTCACCATGGTTACACTGTGATGTAACCTTGACCTCTGGCTCCGGAGACGGTTTCAGCCTGCCGTCACAAACGCGCAGCGTTTTTTCTGGCGGGTTGGTAAATTTAGCGCAGCTGGTGTCTCCAAACACAGCTTACCTGCACGGCCACAAGTCTCATTAAAAATCTCTCTCTCTCCAGCACGAGCGCGTAGGTTTGAGACCCTGAGTGTGTTATCGGCAGTGCGTAGGGATAGGGATCAATCGGTGATGCAGTCGGTTGTATTTATTGACAGTCAGTTTTCAGTTGTTTTGAATATGCTTTTGACAAATTTTTATTTCCAGATTATATCGTGCTAATTAAAATAGCTTACAGAATACAGGAGATTGGTGTTTAGCCATTTGAAAAAAATGTCTTTCATGTGTTCTGCAGGATCATGCGAGCTTATTGCAGTGCTCTTGAAATGAAATCAGCTTGCAGCGATGCAGCCGGCATATGACTGTGACTGCTTATTGAAAATTGGGTGAAAGTAACTTTTTAAAATTATAATTATACAACAAAAAGTGCTGGGAAATGCTAGTTTTGTCCCCTGCAGAGGAAATAAAATCTAAATTACCCATGATCCCCCTGTCAGTCAGTTTGCTGTGTGCTGCTGCTGAGTTGGAGCAGGTGACTGTTGGCTACCTGCCGTACTCGTACTGTACCAGTGTGTGGCTGAATCCCAGGAGGCCAGGCCTGGCTGGGGTGTTGGTTGAGCACCACTTGGTGACCGCGTTCATTATGCTGGTCATTGTTTCAGCCGCTCGGGCTACCAGGCCGTTTTGGCAGTTTGTTAAGGAAGGCCTGCGGAGAAGTCTGGTTGTGACACCGCCAGCGTGCGTCTAACGTGTGGCCAACGGCAGGAATGGCGGTGACAATGGGGACAGAAATGGCTGCCGGTGATAATTTGAGCCGCTCTTTAGAACATCACCCACACAGCCCCTGGTTCTCATGCTTTCTGATGCGCTGTTGACCTAATAAGGTCAAAACTGACTCTAAAGGGGGGAATGAGGGGCAGCAACCTCGTGCTTCAGTGCTCATCACAGCCCCTGTTGTTGATTGGGGGAGAGCGCAGACAGGCACGTGCTCCACTCTGGAGCACGTAGTGTGGGGCTGCTGCTCAGTCAGGAGCTCTTTCCAGGTTTATAAAGTGATTTTGGTTAAAATTATCATGGATTTGATGTGTGAATAGAAGTGCTCACTATATCCAGTGATCCAGTGTTCATTTTCCTAAAGATGGGGGGTGTCAATGCTGCCATTTCATTTTGTACATAGTCAGGAGCTGGGAGTCCCTTGTGCTACACCAAGCCAAGATGAAAAAAACAAAGGGGGGGGGGGGTTGGGCATTTTAAGGGGGTGTGGCTTCATAAGACGTCCCTCTCTCTGAATTCCCTCTCTGCAGCCAGGAGAATTGTTTTTAAAAATGTATTGTTATAAAGTTACTTATTGTTGCTCTTCACTCAGTCATACAGTTTAAAAAAAAAAAAAAAAAAAACTGGAAGGTGTGTAGCCCTTGAACACCTGGTTAGGGGGTTACCTGATTTTGATATGAGGCGTGTGACTGCCCTGTACAACAGGACTCAGCTGTGCAGACCCACTGTGTATGAAAGGTTTTGAGTCACTGCCATGATTGAAACCTCTGAATAGTACTGAGCTGTTAATTGTTCTTAATTAGGCTTTAATGTCTACTGAAGGATACTTACTCCTCTTAAGGTCCCATTATGTCTAAAGTAACTGCATCCATATTCACATCCCAGGACTTTCATGAGTCAGATCAACTTATGCTTTAGTTTACTGTAATGTGCTGTACGACAAATTATCTGCTTAGAAAGAGGTTACATTCCTGAATTGAACTATGCAACTATAGACTGACAGTTAAAACCATTGGAGTTCTAACTGCTGAGAGTGTACTGGTCACTGAAACTGAACTATTTGTGAAAAATTCACAGTTCAGTGACAGAGCTGCAACTGGAAATGTACCAACCAAACCAAAATGAAATGCATTTAATTTGAGCACAAAGCATTCTTTCAGTAACCTTAACTGATCAGGATAATTTCTGTGACAAAAATCCAGCATACATAGTGGGCCCCAGGACTGAGTTTGAAAGCAGTTGCTCTACAGGACTCTGATAGAGGACTGACTGAATTGTGGAACATTATTAGTGTACTGTCTGGACTTAGGCAGTGGAGGATAGTTTCTTTTACTGTATCATGCAAATGTGTGATGTCTGTCATTTTTTCACTGCTTCCCCTCTTCCCCAGGTCATCTTGAATGTTTTAATGTGAGAAAAGAATAAAAAATTTATTTGTATTCAAACGCTGATAATTCTTCACGTCACACAAATTTCCAGTGCATTTACTGCATTACACCCCTTGAGTTGTTATGCTAATCTCCTCATGGATAGACTGTCCCTAATGTTGCCATGGAAGAATATTGTGCGCATGAGAACATTTAACTTCACCCCTTGCTAAACTGGCCACTAAAACTTTGCCGCAGCCAAAAGAACAGACATGAAAATAGGGGGGGGGGGTGCACAGCTCGGCGTAGCCAGTGGCCATTGTGAGCACCACCAGGTGCTCGTATGCGGCCGTTATTATCACTGTTTAATTAATTCAGAGTGCTGACAAGACAGGGGTCCTACCGCAGCCGCGGCGATCTGCTTCAGCGCCAAACTGTCTCTCTGCAGTGATCAACGTCTGGCCGTTTATAGGTGAACGCGTGCAGAAATCGGTCCGCCGTTAATTTTCCCAAAAAAATGTTTATGGTAAAGATATATGGCGTTGGTCAACTTAGACAACATTTTCCGTTTTCTAGTCTGAAGAATTTGTAACGTACGTACAATATCCAAGAAGCTTTTTAAAAATTTAATTCGTCCTGTATTTGGATCGTTTTTGACTGTGGAATATAGCGCGAGCTTCAGTCTGCCGTGTTTAGTGAACTTTGAGCAGCCAGAAGCAGCCGTCAGTCTGCTCCTACCATTCTCCCTGAGCTTCAGGCTTTCTGAAGCCGTGCCACTTCATTTACCGCCATGAATAGAAACGGCAGCTTGCTCATGGTCCAGTACAGCTCTGCGCTGCTAAGGCTAACAATAGGCATCTGGAGGAGCAGAAACCTCTCGCCACCGAACGCAGAACGAAGGGGAAAAGAAAAGAGAAAAAAAACATCCCAAGAATTAAATCTGTCCTCGTTTGTTCAGCTGCTCACTCCTCATTAGCGTCAGTGCGATTTTCAGGTCTCCGCCTGTTATTTAACGGCTTGCTTGCGTTATCAGATGAATGCGGTCTTCACCAGTTGATGAAAATGATTTTGTTTTATGGTGTTTCATACACTTTTCTGTTTAGATGGTTTTAAATGTATGAGTTATGTACCAGCAGAACACAAACAAATAAGCAAGTGTAATCTTGGAAAGGAGAACTATTATTATATATACATAAATTGAGTCTATTATTTCATTATTTCTGTTTATTTATTTGTGTTTTCTACATGCTACTGTTTATACTTTTACCTTTTTTTTCGATTGACACTACAAACCTAACTTCTGGGAAGAATATTGTCTGAAAATGTCTTCCAATAAATGCACATTTTCATTTGTTGCTTCATGGTCTTACATCAATATCTCATCTATCATATTTTCAGTTAATGACTGACAGGCCCAGGATGTAGCTGTGTGTGTTATACATAAGATGCTTTAAGTGCTTTCTTTTTTTCTTTCTTCTTTTTCATGGACTGGTGGCAATTGCACGACTCTGTTAAACAGTACTTGACTCCCTTGACATTTTAACACCTGAGCAACAGGCTTCACATTGAGGGGTGTGAGGTGTACCAGCGTAACCGGGTGTGTAAATAAATACTCTGTCAGATACAGGCCCCAGCTACAGGGCCACAGCGCCACAGGCTCCGGGGTGTGTCCAGGGCAGTAAATGTACAGAGGTAACTGGGGGTAATGCAGATTGTATCAGACACAGGTGATTTGTGGCCGTTTCCATGCCCACGGTGGATGTGGTACCTGCACTGTTTCTGGTCTGGCACCCTGTGGTGGCTGGTTCCTGCAGGTTAGAACAGATCTGTTGTGTCCCCTGTCCTCTCTGGGTGAGTGTTTGGAGCACAGCCGACTCCGTTTGAGTCGCACAAACTTTTGCACACGCCAGCTTCCCCGAGATACCCCCCCCCCCCCCCCCCCCCCCCAAGGCTGCAGCTGCTTAGCTGTGTACATCAAGGGCCCTCAGACCAGCACACGGCAGCCACCCCCCCCCCCCAAGCCTGTGTCTGCCCACCCCTCAACCCCCCCACCCTAGACCATAACGCCCAGCAATAGCTGCTGACCTCACACTCCTAGCGTGAGCTGACGAAATGTTTATCAGGCTCTCGCCCAGAACACTGAGGTCACGCAGAATCCATCTCCATGACACGAGCCCCAAGGGGAAATCAGATCATGCTGTGTTGCCGTGTTGACTGGCCCTCGGCACCGTTTCTGGTTACTGCCAGTCATCACGAAGATTGAAATGCTGTGGAAAAGATTTTTAAAAGCAAAGACCACATTTTATCGAAATCCCAACAGAGTGTAAGATAACCTGAAACTGCAGGGGCTGAAAGACAAACATGTCAGGTTGCGTTTTACAGTTCAATTACTTTCTGTTATGTTACTTACAACATGATAATTTAAAGGCAATTTGTCCTTAATTACTATTCGAGTTAAAATTTCCTGGATTATCATGAGACTTTATAACTGTATCTTTAAAATGCAGATAATTGTTCGCAAAGTATTTGTACAAACTTTTAACAAATGTATATATTCTGTATGAAAGGTACCTCTAATCTCTCAGTGAATTACATGTTTTTAGTGCTCTGTGAGATTGTTTCCATAATTTGCTCCCAGCAAATTTCATTTATTTGGTGTATGATTTCTGCATATGAACAATTGACAGTGTATAATTTAGTTATTTGGCGGGAACTCCCAGCCAAAGCCTTGTAGAAGGCGTGGCACCCATGGCAGTCAAACCCCATGAGAGCTGCACTCAGAGTACGAAATTAGCTGCTGCCAGCTAGTCATTTTTACCTGTGGCTGGTAAGTTTGCCCTACCAATCACTGACTTTGGCAGGTAACCACCTATTGCTTGGAGGTCCTGTTCTATTCTAAACATCTAGCTGTCTGGTAAAACTGTGAAATTGGCTGGTGAATTTTGGGATGCAACACCCACTGTGTGGTGCCAGTGGATGAAAAAAAAATGTTAGTTTCCTGCCCTGACTGCACATATGAAGTTACAGCTTTATGAGTTCAACCATCAAGGTCCATGTTTCAGAGCCTAACAGATGAGTGTAGAGAGGGGTTCTTTTCTGTTCTTTCATAAACATAACATAACATAATGACGAGAACAGGCCATTCAGCCCAATAATGCATGCCATTTTCCTGACTAAATTAGTGCTCTGATTACCTCCAGACTAGCTAGTAGCCTATCTAGCACCATATCAAGCCCAGTCTTGAAAATCACCAGAGTTTCTGCCTCTACTACTCTCTGTATGAAACAAAAAAATATTTGTAATGTCTAATAGAAACATAAAAAAATTGAAACATTGAGGTGTATTCTGAAATGGTAGGCTAGGTCTTCTAGATGTTTGTGGAAGACTGCCAGTGAATGCTGGCAGGAGGATGCTGAACAGGGCAGTCTGGTTGGAGTGAATGGGTGTGATCGTAGTCTAAACCACTCACAGCTCATGAGTGTGAGAGATCTGGATTTAATGGAGAGAGGCACCTGATGCCAGTGAAGGATGCTGAAATGGCGGTATGGCCTGTGTGAACTTAAGAAGGTGGAAAAGCCCAGGCAGCACCAGCAGCAATTCTGGGCCCAGTGCTGGGGCCTGACGGTACGGGCTGGTAGGTCAACCAGGAAAGCACTGCTGTAGCCCAGATGAAAGATGATAGATTGATGGTCCTGATCAAAAGAAGTGTAACTCAGGATTGCTGTACTAAAAAAAAAAAAACTGCCCAGCTTAAGTCCATTACTCTCCACTTCTACACCTTACTTTGAATTTTAAATCATTGGCAATACAAACGAGCTGAGAGAAAGGTCAGAGTAAGTCCAATCCATGAAGCTGATTGGAAAGCTGTCAGTGGACAAATGGAATATATCCTGGGTAGGGAATCTGTATGGGAATGCATTTAAAAAATGTACACATTTTGACTCCCTGTAACACTTTTAAAGACAAAAACAAACGTATGGTTATCAAATTTTCTTTTGATTATCTCTGCTTTCTAGTCTGTTCGCACTCAGAACATACTCAACACATAGGGTGGATGCACTGTAATATAGCTGAGCAAAACAGCTATACCTGGTAGATAAATTATTTATCTATCTACAGGTTATAGGCGTTTCTAAAGGAAACTGATTATACAGACAAATCATTGGTCAAGAGACAATATAAAAAAAATATTGAGAGTTGGTATGATTTTATTTCTTTCAAAACATTAGCCTAGTTTACAACTTGGTGGCAGGTGCAAGTTGTTCTTTTCAGTAGTGCTCTCAAACATTGGCATTTGTTCAAGTACTTTGTTTTCAGCGTGGACGCTTTCAGCAAGTCAAGCCATTAACGGCACGAACAGGACTGCTTTACTCACGACCCGTTCCGTCTGTTCGTCCTGAGTCACTGGTGGTTTGTCACGCCAGGAATATCGCGAAATTGATTACGTAGATCTTGGTAATTTCTGTAAAAATAAAGACTGAAGTCGAGGCTGAGTTAGAGTGCCTCTCCGTTTTGAATTGATGTGATCCTGACGCTTAGGTTACGCAGGAGTCACGCATCAATCTTGACTCACTGAACTGTATTGTACTGACTGTACCAAAGCAGCGTGAGAGAGGCTGCGATTGACGAAACCACCTGATTTTTTTCAGCAAAAAGTCACGCTTTTTGTCGTGTGCACGCCGAGTTCGAACTGAACATTGGAATGTCACTCGTTCGTTAAACATGACGGTCGTGCCGTTGCTTTGTGAACTTTGCAATTTGATTAGAATATCTATCATGGAACAGTTTTGAGATCAATATGTGGCTTCAATCACTGCAGAAAGTGTACGCAAATATTAATTCAGACGAAGTAGCAAAACGGCTCGTTTCGTTTGGAAATGGTATCTCAAAATAACACATGAAAGAAAAATATTCGGTAAAAAGAATATGACGATGCTCCGGTTCTTCGTGGTTTCATTTGCAAGATGTTGCTATGTGCTAACCTGCAGCAAAATGGTTTTATTGCTTAACTAGCGTCTCCACACCCCGTTGTATTGAGAACACACTTTGCCGTTTGGCGATTCCTCAGTAAATAAAAAAGGCAAGAGCTATTTCCCCTGAATACTGTTGGGCTGTAATACATATTTTTTAAAGTCTGTAAAGACTGTACTGGATTATCATGTCTGATACTTACTATTTATTATGAATATTATCATGGCACTGTAGCCTACCAGCTGCAGTATTAGAGCTTGGTTTGATAGTTACCGCTAACAATCCCTTCTCAATTAGCCTCATATCTTATTGTTTCATAGTAATATGATTTATAGCATAATGGTTAGGGAACTGAGCTCGCAAGTCCCCGGCTGTTGTTTTGATTCTCAGGTGGGGTCATTTCAAGGTACTTGTCCTGATTTGCTTCAGTAAATGCCCAACTAGATGAAGGGATTGCATGTGAAGTAATGTAACTCAGTCTGGATAACAGCATCTCTAAATACTGAAAATTAGCATTTAAAATCTAGCATTGTCACTGTTGGCTAAATCGCTTGTCTGAAGCCCTTCTGCGAAGCTGAGAGAGAGAGAGCAGGATATTTGGTATTTTGGTTTTTTAAGATTATTATTGTATTTTTGTTTTTATGTGATTTGAAAAAAAAGTGTGAAAAGCTGACAAACATAAGTAATTTCCTTTGCATGAATATTATCGTTTACATAGAAAAATACTGGACAAAGACATACATACATGTTCAAGCTGATTATAAAAATTGCAACACTAAGATACATTAGACTGCTCAATTATGTACGTAGGAACTAATATTATATCTGAAGGTGTATATCAGGCAACCTCAAATGAGGTTGCACAGTCTGTGACTGATGGGTTCCTAACAGAGCCTGAGGTTAGGTCTGTGCTGGGACGGGTCTGTGGGTCAGGACTGCGCCACCCTCTCCAGGAATCTAATTATTAAACCTTACAAACCTTATTATCTCTATACACAACAAGATTCTTTGTACATAAATGCTTCTTGTAAAATAATCCAGAGTCTGAAGGATCATTACTGGTGTCTAAAGGGTTAATGTATTTCAAATAATTATTTGATCCAGGTCTGTTCTGCGGTGATTCAGACACAAGTTCTGACTAAGCAACATTCTGCAGCATGAAACGCCTGATGTTTTGGCTCACCGGGTGCCATTTATGGATTAAATGCATGAGTAAACCTTGTAATACCGGCAGGTGTGGACAGATTTGCACAATATCAAAACCTGAGCCTCAGTTACTTAAAATATAAATGTTTGCTCTTCACAGATAAACCTGCTAGCTTCTCTGAGTGTGATTTGCTTGAGCGATTATGAAGTTCATATTTCAGTTTAAAGTGCTTTATAAAGTCTAAATTATGTATTATATCATAGAGTACTGGCAGTACATACAATACTAAAGATCTTCATTGGACAAATTTATATCTGGCAATTATTAGTCATAATTATATCTGGTCATATTTTACATAGAAAACAGTGGCATCAAAACTTTTTTACAAGCTTTATAAAGATTAGCTAAGAAGGCTGTATGAAAGAAACAATGCAGGTTTTGAGTTACACAGTGTGCTCTATACAAAGTAGATGAACAAACTGGGTGAATAAAGCAATTATCTCCAGTGCTAATAATTATTTAAAAATACAAGAACAAGAATAATCCTCATTTAACATGCTACTTTTTCTAAGTTAACCTTGGACTTGGGGAACTGTACTGTGGCCTCCATGGCTTCCTGTTTAACTGGGGTGTAACAATGAGGTAACAGTAAAATTCATGTGTCATCCTTCAGCACAGGGAAAGGCAAAGAGCCCTCTAAAGAAATAATACAAAGGGTTGTGAACCTTCAAAATTCTGGAAATGGGGACAAACAAGTAAAAGCTAAAGAAAGGCACCGCCTTCCACTACTAAGAAGAAGTTTAAAATTACTGGAACAGCGGTGAACATGCCTGATAGAGGATGCAAGTGCCTCCTTTCCTCAGCGCATGTAGTAGATTTGGAGTCAAGTGTCCAGATCTACCATTACACACCAGCCTTGGGTCAGTAGGGCAGGTGCGCAGAAAAAAGCTTCTACTGAGGGCATTGTGCAAAGAGGGGTGTTTGGAGTTTGCTTACATGGCTGCGGAACTTTTATTAGAACTGGTGGTTGTGGTCGCCAAAATAAGTCTTCAGCCAGGCATACCAGCGGTAGGGTTTGGAGTCCGAAGAGAGATACTTATGTTGAAAAAAGGGTCCCATCTGCGGTGCAATATGATGGTGGAGCTGTGATATTATGGGGGTTGCTTGCATTGGTCCTAGGGCTCTGGTTAAGGTGAATGGAATTATGAATTCCAGTGAGTGCCAAGACATTTGTCCTGATCTAAGATCCTCCACTATATTCACCAGTCTCATGAAACACTATAAGAGGACAGCTTGTATTTATTTGATCTTTTTTTTTTTTTTTGTCAATAATTCGAAGGGCGCTTTACATTTAATTCATGTATTAATTCAAACACATGGATAAATATAATTCTGTGCAATTGTGCAAACCTAACAGTAACCCAACAAACAATATCCACATTCCCTGTATCAGTTCAAACGGCCATAAACCGAGTACTGTAGATTCAGTCCAGTCCAGTGCTGGAAGAACTCCAGTCCGCAGATTGTGGCTCTCTCCCCTGCGTAGTTGTAGAGTAAAAGCCCACATAGGGGATCCTTTGTTTAGGAGGGTCTAGGCATGGAAGATAATTTACAAGCCGCTAAAGTCCCACGCGATTGGCTGGCCAGGGGCTGTCTGCGTCTGCGAAAGGCTTGCCCTGCCTGTCTGCAGTATTGCCACTGCTCTCCAGCGCTCTGATCATGACACCCTGGGCTCAGCTTGCAGAAGAATCAGCTACAGTAGCCAGTTATTCTTTTGAAGCTGAAGGAAGCAAGATGGCTACCTTGTAAGATATGTTACCCAAAATTGAGGGTCTGCTTTTGAAAAAGGAAAAGGTAAAAAAAAGAAAGAAAGAAAAAAATCACAGTTTTTTTTTTGCATCTTTGTTATCTGAGTCTGGAATCATTTCTCTGCATCTGGCTGCTCTGTGTTAAATATTATTATTTCTCATTTTGATTTACGTTAATGAGGTCTGTTCTGGCTCCTGTTCTGCAGTTGGGGTGCAAGGATATTGCCAAACCACGGAAAAAGAGACGAGTTTCCAAGGTAACGGGCACCCACTTTTTCATGTCTGAAGTAATGTTGGTGGTTCAGACACGGCTCAGCTTTTTCAGGAAATCCATTATTATTAAGAGTAATGTGAAAGCATCTGCTGTTCCTTTGAAAGTGCAATGCTGCATTTGTATCACAGATTTGCACGTCTTTTTTTTCAGATGAATTGTAGCCTGTGTTTATCCAGGTTTGCTTATGATTGGTCTGTGAAATTGTAACAGAATTTTGTGAATTGTTGTTCAGAGACAGGTTAGCTGTAATGATCTCGTGCAGCTCACCGACACCAGGAAGGAAGTTTGCTTTGAAAATTTTGTGCCAAGTGCTCACCAGCGTGAGATTATGCCGCTATTGCTGGTACTTTTCTGCGTTTGAAGTTCCTTAGAGCATCAGAGGACTTGCAAAGGTGAAAGCTGCTTACATAAAGCAAAAAAATAAAAATAAAAATGCATACCTGAGATTATGAAGATTGACTGATGTTCAGCCTTGCATAAAATTAATGATTTTGTAAATAACTAATTAAAACTGAATTCTGTGGCTGTTTAAAACACCTGTGCTTGCATATTGAGACACACCGGAGTGTTTAATGGATTCGTGCACAGAGAGCTGCTCTGTGCTGCTTTGCATCTGACATGTTGTTGTTTTTTTTTAAAGCTGATCACCACAGGTTTTGTTACACTCTCAGGACAGGCAGCTGTGGTGCTGTGCTGCTCCTGTCGCCAGTCCCCTGACTGTTACGGCTAAATGCTGCCTCTCCGCTAACTACGCTAACTTCCCCAGGAGCCGTTGCTCTGAAGGGGGATGGTCCTTAGAATTCTGGGAGCAATCTCAGCCCTGTTGCTATGCGGGAGGCAGGGGAGGGAGACGCTATTGAACGGCGCTCTGAAGTCAGAGTCGACCGCGCGTTGTGCCTCGGCTTCCAGAGCTGTGGAAACCCAAAAGAATAGAACAAAGGAGGTAACGCTACAGCCTCCAAAATCTTGACTCATGACATGCTTTAAACGAGCAGAAGGAACACCTCCGTCGCCGGTCGCGGCGTGGAAGGTTATTGCGCCGTCGCTGCCTGGTTCACTTGGCTGCTGGTTGCGGTAAATTAAACCTCACGGCTATCTTGAGTGTAAGTTTTATTTTCGCTCGGTGCTAATTAGTCAAGTCGTGCTTAAGGAGTTTGTGCTTTTTGCTTTGCTGTGTTGCCAAATTAAGACAAGCTGCTGTGACCAGAAACTAACCCAGTCGTGTGTAATTACCTCCCTTCACTGTGAGTACAGTATCGAATCCCCATCGGACCGGGCAGAGTTCCCTACAACCAGCTGGCGTTGGAATGGCTGTGCTTTTTAAACAGTGAACATGTGAATAAAAAGCAGTGAGTTTTGGGGAAAGTGTGTTCTCAGAGGAACAGTGCATCACCAGAACGTGCAATGTTACTGGCCTATGGCTGCATGCGTTGTGTGTAATCTCTGATCACAAAATTAAAGCAACACTTTGGGATACTATGCAAAACAGGTAAAAGCATTGTATGTCACTCGTACTGGATAATGGCATGCTGCTTATTAATATTAATATGGAGATAACAAACTTCAGACCTGCTTGTTAATATGGAGATTTCACTGTTCAGTTTTGCATATTAATATGGCATTGTCACAGTTGAGCTGTGCTGATTACTGAGGAGATATCACAATTCAGCTCTGCTTATTAATATGGAGATATCACAATTCAGCTCTGCTTATTAATATGGAGATATCACAGTTCACTGCTGTGATGGGTGCTTTGAAGGAGACGGGAGCATGGATCTCAAATGTCTTAGACACTTTGGTGGATTGACACAGCTGGAGATCCATGTCCTCATTCAAAATGTATGATCACTCAGTGTGATAAAGAATAAAAACCCCTTTGCTGATAGGAGGTTACGTTGGGTTCAAAGCAGAAAAGGAATTAAACCAGATTAATTTAAAGCAAAGTTTGACCCCACCAGTTTTACTAGGTCTGATGAAAGTGAACTGATAGTGCATCTGTGTTCAGCGTATAGGGACTCCCTACATTTAGCAAATACCAAGAACACCAGACTCAATGCTGTGTGAATACCATATGGAAGCGCTCATGTGGAATCTTATTGTGTCTTCCGCTAGTGTTTGAAGTTATTAATGTCTTGTGCTATTTCCGGAATAATTGCTGTTACATTACAAATTTGCAGTGATATCATGAAAAATTAATTTCCATAACAGATGCCTAAGCTTACACTTACCGCCTCTTGTATTATACATGCACACCAATGGAATATGAAATACACTGTAATATTATTGTAAAAACATTAACTTTTTTGAACATATGATAAATGCATTTCACAGCAGCATATTTATAAGACAAATATATTGGAATGTGTGGAAGTAGCAATTATTTTTTCATATATATTATGATGTATTGCAATGTCTTGATAATACATTTCGGGATTTTTTTTTCAGCATGGTCCATTTCTGTACTGTTTATGGCGGCTGTTAAACCTGAAAGTTGACTGATTCGTGCAAAGTTTGATTACTTGTTGGAGAGGATCGTTACTGTAATATTGTGGAAAAAGCAGGTTAGTTTGGAGAAAATCACATCCCGTGTTGTTTTAGTTTTTATTTTCAATCAGAAAGTGAGTAGGAGAGTGCTGTAAGTTACCTTTCAGTTGTAATAATTGCATCGGCAGCAAAGTTATTGCCTCACCCCTTTTTCAACCAAACTATTGCATCACCCTCTATTTGGTGTGAGGGTTGATCTTAAGTGAAGGCATGTTTCCCCACGCTGCATCAGTACATAGCGAACTCAGGCTGCAGCTCAAGAGAGAAGAAAAATGTAAGGATCAAGTTAAAGTAAATATGGTCAAAAATAAACAAGCCACTGTTCCATTCCCTTAAGTATTAATGTAAGTATTGTTGAATTCCCCTAAGTGTTCGTGTAAGGTTGATGTAAGCAATCTTTAACTACTCTTAAGTGTTAATGTAAGGTTAATGTAAGTTTTGTTTAACTTCCTTGAGTCTTAATGCAAGCATTGTTAAAATGCTGTACGTGTTAGTGTAATCATTAGTTAACTTCCTTAAGTGTTAATGTACATACATTTATTATATGGAAACAAGCAAACATTCCGGTAGTTAGGGTTTAGGTATCACAGGATATTGAGTGGCAGATGGTTCATTTTAATTGTGGTGATGTGGATTTGCAGGTATGTAATAAGCTCATGTCATAAGCTCCAGGTTGTGGGCTGACAGTGCCTCATGGGATATAAGGGTACTCCCGAGTAAGGTGCTTAAACTGAATTGCTGAAATGGGTTGTTCAACATTTTAGACAGAAAGTAGCAAGATCACACCAGAAAGGTCCTCTGTGAGTAAATATAATGTATGCTCATACACTCACATAGCGGGTCACATGACATAAAGGGGATATAGCAGCCTGTGTCTACCTCCCTCCCCACTGCAGTCCTTAAACTATACCTCTCTCTCTCTTTCTACTTATCGCTCTCTCTCTCCTTCTCTTTTTGTTTTTTTCTTTCTCTGTTTCTCTGTCCCTTTCTCCCTTTCTCTCTGTCTTGCTCTCTTTCACATTGTGGCTCTCTCTGTAGTGAGAAGCCAAGCTCTTGCCCTTTTATTATATATTGGACAATGGCCTTGCTCTACTGTTGTGCTTCTGCATTTGTTCATATTGCTGGACCTTCCTTACACTCTGCTGTATGGCAGGCTGTTTGGTGGAGCACTGCTACTTATCGGTCTGGTTTATTACATTGTTCTTGTGCCACACCTGGTGTGTCCCCCAAAATAAAGTATTCTGTTGACATGCTCAGACCTCTCTCTCTCTTGTGCCCAGGGTGAGCTGGAGAAAGCCTCGGTCAATGGCACAAAACCACACCAGATGGAAGATTCCTGGCCGTTCCCAGAATATGTGCAGGCCTCGAAGGTCATCGCAGACCCCCCAGGAGTTAGATACTCACGGGATGATGTGGCACTTCCTCTGGAGACGGGACCCAGGACCGGAGACGACGTCAGCCAGCTCCTCCTTCAGCACGTCAGCGGGGTCCCTCACCAGGATCCAGGAGATATGAAACCAAATGGTGGTGCCTGTGTGGACCTGCCCTCTGCACCCCAAAGAACTTTTTCCATGCAGCATAGTTTCGGCTCAAATTCAAAACCCGCCTCGGCGACAGACTCAGCCTCCCCCCCAAAAAAGATCAAGATGGAGGAGCCGTGTGCATGGGCGGGCGAACAGTCTGTTAGGGACTCGGGGAGCAGTGATGGATTTGAGGATGCCCTATCCACACTGGCAGCTGTCGTTTGCTTCTCGATTTCGAATAAGGAGGAGCAGCTCTATAGCCCTCATTCTCCCACAGTGTGCACTTTGAAGAAAGAACCAGAGGAAATCTTTAGCAATGCTTGCCCTAAAAATGCTACTACCACTCCCACTCAGCTAATCGCTGACCCTGCCCTTGGGAGAGATGCTCAAAGGCTCTCTTTGCAAAGCGTGCAGTCCTTGGTCAAGCAAAGACACATCAGTATTGAGCAAGCTATTGCTATCGAGGCCCTAACCCAACTTGCAGTAGCACCCCTAATGACCCCCTCACAAGCACTTGACCAGGGCCAGCCCCACGAATACAGGCACTCATCAAGTTTGGCTTCAAGTACAGACTTAGATCCACAGCAGAGCAAGTTGGCATCAGATACTATTTCATACAAAGTGCCAGTAATCAGCACACCATCAAACCAAACCTCTGTCATCCAATCTCCATTAAGTAAGCAAAATAACTTCACCAACAGCTCACACAGCCTTTCCACAATAGGCAAGCTGTCCTTGCAGGACCTCTTAGAGGCCAGCTCAGAAGCGGAAAGGATGTCATCATGTATCAACTGTGAAAAGCACTTCCATAACCAGGACCAAGATCTTAACAGGAGAAGTGAGCATACACTTTGTCGAGTGGAGAGGGTAGACGGCACTTTCGAGGGGCACCAAAAGGAGGAAAGGATACCGCCACTTAGCAAAGTCACAAGGAATAAGGACGAGGAGGAGGTGGCAGCTCAGTTGGCACAGCTTGCCTTCATAATTGAATCGAGTCACAAGCAGAGCACTGTAAGCACAGCCCGTCCACTTGCCCCGCAGAGTACAAAGGACCAGAACATTAAGAACAGCTACCATTCGCTCCTGCACAAGCCTACCCCCAAGAAGCCCAAAACCACACCTTCCAAGCCCAGAATTTCAAAGAAAAAGGTCAACGCCAACAAGAGCGATAACAGCCATGAGTCCGACTTCCCAAAACGGTTAGCCAGTGGCAAGACCCCTCATAAGACCAAGGTCCAAAAAGTATTCCCGCTGCAGAAGGTGACAGGCCACCACAAGAACCTGTTTCCTCCCCAAGCCCAAATGGACCTTAAAAGATATATAGCAGAAGCTTACCACGAGAGGCATCAATTTCAGAAAGGCACCAACCTCTGCAGAGAGCCTGAGAGGCCACCTTTTTCTGGGTCCTGGGTTCAGAACGGTGTCACCTGCAAAAGTCCAAAGCTGGCTGCTTCCATTGGCTCCCATGATGACGGGCGTATTTGTAATGTTGACCAAGATCACGGCCAGAGGAATGGTCACCCGGAATCTCCGCTGGCACCGAGATGTCAGCATGACTTAATTACTCAGGTATCGCAGTCCGATGATGTTCTACGTAATGGTGCTACGCTCCAGGCGGGCTTTACAGAGGCCTGCTTGCCCAGTGAAATCTCCGACCCCAGGCTTGCGTTTCACGACAGAGCCGTGACTGAGAGCTCTGCAGGAGATCAGAGACCAGCTTTTCCAGCCAATGAGGGATACTGCAAGGTGGAGGCTTCAGGGTCAGTCACTGTCCTGTCCATTTCAAGTCCCAGCGGCGCAGGAAGTAACCCAACCTTTCCCGGGGAATCCACTCCCACTAAAAACACTCTTAACAGTTTTCTGGAGTCTCCTCTCAGATTCTTGGATACACCAACCAAGAATTTAATTGACACCCCATCGAAAAAAGGCACAAGCCCTTCACACTGCGGTTGCATGGGTAAGTCAGACCCTCATGTGTCACCTGGTTCATTCAGGCAGCTGAAAAAATGTGAATCTTGTTGCAAATGCTTTTGTGTCGTCAATTATATTTGGCACCAATGTTTTTCTGAATCTCTCTGTAGAGCAAATAATTGAAAAAGAAGAAGGGCCATATTATACTCACCTTGGATCAGGCCCAACTGTGGCAGCTGTGCGGGAAATGATGGAAAACAGGTAGGAACGGCTTCATCACTCTGACAGTGCAGTCCAGTAAAGCTGCATGCAGTCCAGTGCAGTTATTATCAGTAAAGCTGCATGCACACATTTTACATTTTTTGTTGCATTAAACTTCATGTAGAAGTACCAGCATAGCTGCCTCTGTGTGTTCTTCAAGCCCACATGCTGAACTAGTACAGAAGATCAGCTTTGGTTAGTGGGCCTGATTCCCCAGAACAATCTTTAAGTTTACAGTAAGTGAAACCTTGGTAAGTATTAACCAAACTGCTACTGATATTCAGGCAGAAAATGAGAAAGGGCAGAATGTGTGCATTACACAAAGTGACTGTTACAGAATGTGTATTTGGAGCATGTGAGTATGAATCATTTGTAGTGGATACTCTTGTATTCTTGGCTAAGTGAAATGGCATTCCTAAGTGAGTATCACATACTTCAAATATGTTGTTTCCCCCTGGCTCTGTAGCAACTCCCCAATAAGCCCCATGCCACTTTCCTGGGCCATTGCCTCTGCATATAGACCCCAGTGTGTACTCTAAAATGTATTACAATAATGCTAGCAGTACCTAGGAATGTATAACAGCAGCAGGTCTACCCAAATTAGTCTGTTAGCCCTGGGTGCTGCCTTACCAATAGGTAACATGAGAACAATGCCCCCCTGTAATGATTTATTTAAGCTCTAGGCGGCACCAAATCTTTTCTCGACACATTCCTTGGATCCCACTTTTCTTTACCAATTGAGCTCTTCAAGTGAAACAACTCAACGGTTGAAGCTATTTCACCAAATCAGTTCTGAGGTAAGTTGATGTAACTCCTTGTTCTTTAAAAATGTGTTGTTAATGTATATTTAGGAAGATTAATCTATGTATTCAACTGTAACATGTCATTAGTGAAGCCTTAAGGGCGATAATCACTTAGTTCATCAGTTGTTATATTAAAGATTACAATTTGTGTGGAGCATAGGTGAGGCAAGACGTTTGAGAGAGATACCCCCAGGCGTGTCTTTGCTATCCTTTTTCGCTGCCTAATATGTAGCTACCTAGCTGTATTTATACATAGCTACTACATTACCTAACATCTGAATTTTGTCCATTCCATTGATGGCTTGCTTGCAAGCTAGCTAATGTGCTTGATGAAATTTAAAAGTTGAGGTGAAAAGTTAGTTAGCTTGCTACCTAGCTAGTTAACATACAGTACTCTTCCTGAGGGCATCACTGCTTTTGGCTTGACAGCTAGTCAGTGGTTAAGTAGATGGTTAAGTCTGGGGGTCTAGGTAAGTTAGTATGCCTATACTTGATTTGTCTTAACTACATGGGGAAAGATTTTCCTCCTGGGTCCAGTATTCAAATATCAGATAAGAAGATGCGCCTATAACTAGTTAGATAGCTAGATGCTCGATTAGATAGCTAGATGTTTCCTCCTTCCTTATAATATTCCAATAAACACAATCTGTTTTGTAACTTTATGAATGGGAAGAATGTATGGAAAAAATGTATTTATAAAAATTTTTTGTTTCACACAGAAACAGTCAAAGATGTGGAACTACAAGAGGAAGACAACACGGTGTAGCTATAGCTGATGCTCTGAAAAGCATACAAGGTGGAGAACCCATCTAGGGTGCATCGTGAAGGTTTAATGTACCGCCAAAAACCATCAGGTGGCATAAACACAAGAATGTGGCCAACCCAGGCCAAAGAAATCTGGGGAAATCGCCAGTCTTTCTGCATAAGTATGAGAAAGATCAGAGGAAACTCTCTTTTCATTTGGCCCATAAGACTGGGATCAAACGTCCATTTACATGGACAGCTAGCAGGTGTGGACTGGCCATCCATCCCTGTCTGTTCACACTCCACAGGCCACCAGCATTTCATTTATTAGGATCCCCATTAGCTCCAGCAGAAGCAGCAGCTATTCTTCCTGTGGTCCACAGAGAACACAACTGTAAGTACATAGGACATTATCAGATTAAACATAAAGACAACAATAACGTTAAACAAAACACAATCCTTTGCTCCATTCCTTTAAACCACCAAAATGCTTTCCATAGAGAAAGAAACATCAAAGATGGTGTCTTCCCATATATTATGGCTAATCCACTATTACATCATAGCCCACATAACCTGCGCAGTTGGTTTTAACAAGTCTAAAATCGGCCAGTTTTTCAGAACTTGAGAACAGCTCAAAATCTTTCAGGATATCTATCCTGTGAGAACTTGGCATATGAATAAAATTGGCATCCAGAACGTTCAGACTTTCCAGAATGTTTTTGCTGAAAAGGGCATTCATCTGGTGGGTAGGATGGCAAGTGCCGAACGGGGATCTGCACAAGTGCTGGAACGACCTGCTGCTAAATTGGGTAACACCTGGATCAACAAGGAGAGCTTCAGACTCTGGGTGGATTGAAGTCTTTAAAAGATGAGACACATATCCTAATCCTTGATGGGCACCATTCTCACAAAAAGGCAGTCCTTTTGCAAGGGAGAAAAAGGGATCGTCATGATTGCCCTGCCACCCCCACTGCAGCCACAAACTGCAGCTGCTGGACAGGACCCTGTTCAAGGACCTGAAGGCCACCCACAACCAGGCTTGTGAAAGTTGGGTGACCAGTCACCCAAGAAAGCGAGTTTGACATCAATGAGTTGGCTGGGCTCCTTGGTGAAGGCATACAAGAGGGTGGCCATTGTCGAAAGGGGGGTCAACAGCTTCCGGGTGACTGGACTTTGACCTCTCAACAGTGGGATTTTCCAGGATGACGACTTCCTGGCTGCTGAGGTCACGGATGAACCTGTGCCTGCTGTTGCAGTTGCTAAGGAAGTTGCAGTGTTTATGTTTTTTGTACAAATGTTTTTTGGTTTGAAAAAATAAACACACAATCTTTTGTATGTTGTTCTTAATGGGAAGTAAGTATAGAAATATTTATTTATTTTTTATTTCACACAGAATCCCCTGGAGCACCACAGTCCTTCTTTGCTCCTGATCATAGTCCTCTCTGTCCCTTCAGTGAATTGTTTTAACTCTTCTTAGTGGATGTTTTTCTTAAGTTTGGTTTTTGTAATAGTTGGTTAATTGTATGAAATTAATCAATATATATAAAGGGAATGAATTGTAACAAATATTTCTAATAAATCTTGGTGTAATTACATTGTGGTTTATTTGGATATAACACGTTATTTTAATATTTATTATTAGCATTGTGCTAAAAAATTAGTTATTTTAGCACAATGCAGTTTATTAGCTTATTTTATTTTATGCAGAGTAAATCTGTAGTGTGAGTGATCATTTGTCTTTCATTGTAATTGAAATTACAAGTTTAAACTATATATACTTTCTTTATAATACTTTTCCATTTCCCCATGACATAAAACTATACTTAACTATACCCACTTAACATGAAAAATATTTTGTTTGGTTTTCTGCATCGGTTTCTTGCATAATTTGTGAGAGATGGACCAGTATGTTAAACCTTTTTTTAAGTAATTTTTTAAATCATATGAATGTGTAAAAGGGGGGAATCTTGCCCCATGTTACCCCCCCATGAAAGTTAGAGATGGGAGGAAAAACCATACCGACAATTATCAGTTATTTTTTTCCCAACTTGGAAAATCCAGGTTCAGAAAGTAAAAGTCCTCTCCAGTATTTTGTTTCAACCAGCCGGATTTGCTAATTAGCACAATTCTTCAGCCAGGAGGTAGAACGAAGTAGTAAAATCAGCTGGCTGGGTTCATAGGTGGAAGCTACACATGGTAGGCCTTTTTCTTTCTGTCCCCTAGACTTTCCAGCTCTGGTTTTTTAAGCTTAATGACAATCATTGTTGCCATGGGGCATATAGGCTTTCCATCATCTTTCTCAATTTTAATCATACCTGATTGTAGTAAACATCCAGGGTCAATAGCAGCCTGCCTTTTGGAGTTGGAGGCTGAACGCTGGATCTTCTCGAGACTTTCCGTGTTTCCCAGATGTAGATCAGGCTCAAGATTTTGGCTGCGTCTCAAACCGCATACTTCCGCGCTCCGCACCGCTGTGTTCCCAAATTCACACTCCAGTCGGTGCACGTGGGAGTAAGTCCCCTAAGGCAGAGGTTCCCAGCCTCAGTCCTGGGGAGCCCCTGTGTATGTGGGTTTTCTTTCCAACCACAGTCGCAGACCTAGAATTTTAACATGCTGTTAATTTTTCTGAATTAGGTGCTTTTTATATTTTGATGGATTTTTTATCCTCTTTAGCCACATAATACCAGAAATAGCTATGTAAGCCATGAAGAATAAATGTCCCATGTTCTGATAGTGTTTTTTGTGCTATATTGCAAACAATTACAAACAGAGTTAGCACTTTTTTTAACTGATCAAATTTTTTTTCCCTTTAACTTATTAAGACAATGCAGGTATGGCTCATTATCATCATTTTCTTTGTCTTTGCATTCTTCATTATCAAATGGTTAGTTTTAGTGACCATGTAACCGCACTTTCACCTATTAGGTGAAAGTTAGATTCACCTTCAGTTTTTAATTTAATCAGTTAAATGTCTCTCTTACTTATGCAGTGCAAATTGCTGAAGAGCAGCTGCTCGGCCAGGACTCCTGTCTTGCGCCCCCTAGTGTGTGCTTTAAGCATGCGCAGTGCAGAGAAGGGAGAGGCCAGTGGATCAGGCTGTACACGCCCTGCGAGTTATAACAGGAAACCCTCAGCGCTGTGTCAGAGGGGCCCTGTACCGCAAACCCTCGCAGGCTCACACATTCTTGTTTCTGAAGTTTGATAAATGGCTCCCTTTAGTTAGAGCACTTTCATATCTTAGCTATGAGTGTAACCTTTTACAAAAATGGCCTAGAGTCAAGAAATCTTTGACTCCAAGTTAAAAACAAAATGCTTGCCTCTACCTCAGTTTAATTATGCTAGTGAAAACTGCTAAGAAGAATGCACTTGTAAAGTGCACTTGTTTAACAATGTTTCGTTCTGTTAAAGATAAGGGCAGATTGAGGCCAGGCCAAGGTGAATTTATCTTTTCAATTATTTTCTTTTTTTAAAGGGGGGTAGTTGTAGATTAGTGTTCAAGCAATGCGTGGTCAGTCAGGAAGGCCTGCACAATTACTAATGGACTGAAAACATTTGAAAATTGTGAATATTAAATAGATCAGAAAATAACCTCTCTTAAAATACATATGTTTTATTGATTTGGCTCTGTACTCCAGATTTTTATATTTGCAATCAAACAATTCTCGTGGTTAAAGTGCACATTCTCAGCTTTTATCGAAGGACATTTATATACATTTTGGTTTCACCATGTAGAAATGACAGCACTTTGTATAAATAGTTCCCCCATTTCAGGGCGTCATAATAATATGGTGTCACTGTGTTTCTGATTAGTCAGGTGTGTGCAGTTGCTTCCTTAGCGCGGATATAAGAGAGCTTTCAGTATCTAGTCTTGAGTCTTGCCTTGTGATTGCCTTTTTGAGTCTGTTATTGGCATTTATCAACATGAAGAACAGAGCTGTGCCCATAAAAGCCAAGGAAGCCGTTATGAGGCTGAGAAATTAGAAAATCCGTCAGGGACGTAGATCAAATTTTAGCCTAACTAATATCAACCGTTATTATTAAGAGCATTATTAAGAAGAAAGAGAACACTGGTGAGCTCAGAAATCACAAAGCCCTTAAATAAAAACCGAGAATGTGTACACACGTGTACAACCACATGTGAATTGTATGATTGCGAATCTAAAATTGCAGAGTACAGAACCAAATCAATAAAATATATCTTTGTCCCAAACATTACAGCACTCACTGTATTATTTAAATAGTTCACTCAAGGATTAGTGTATTGTGTTTTAGTATAGTTTCATTGCAGTATATGACCAGATAGGTGTGCATGTGACTGTGTGGGCACAGGGGTTGTTCTTGAGCTTGAGCTGAAGTGGGTGTGTTGCTGATGGGGGCATGTTTTTTGGCGGGGTAGGTACGGGCAGAAGGGGAACGCTGTGCGGGTGGAGGTGGTGGTGTACACTGGGAAGGAGGGCAGGAGCTCTCAGGGCTGCCCCATCGCCAAATGGGTGAGTAATCTGTTCAGCAAAGATATTTATGACATTTATCATATAAAGAGTGCGTAACAATTTAAGAATTATTATGGTGATAAACTAATTGCGGTAAGTGATAATGTATACTGGCGTCCTCAGTGGAGCCTGGAATTACTGAATTTAATCTCTGTGTTCCTACACCCTGTAAAACAGTGAATTTGCCAAAAAGTGATGTAATAGTCAGAGAATAGTGTTTGAGATGTTCAGTGGCACCAGAGCAAAAGTCTTTCCTTTCCTCGGTTACATTACTGATCTTAATATGTTTGTGTATGTGTGTGTGTGTGTGTGTTTGTGTTTTGTGCTTGTGTGCATGTGTGTGTGTGTGTGTGCATGTGCATGTGCCTGTGGGTGTTTATATGTATAAATGTGTGTGTGCGCCTGTGCAAATGTATATGTATATATGTGTGTGTGTGTGTATGTATGTGTATGTATATGTGTGTGTATATCTGCTCATGTGTCTCAGGTGATACGCCGCAGCAGTGCTGAGGAGAAGCTGCTGTGCCTGGTGAGGCAGCGGGCGGGGCACTCCTGCCAGGACGCCGTGGTGGTCATCCTCATCCTGGCGTGGGAGGGCCTCCCGCGCGCGGTGGCGGACCGGCTCTACGAGGACCTGACCCAAACGCTGTGCAAATACGGCTCGCCCACCAGCCGGCGCTGCGCCCTCAACGAAGAGTGAGCCCCGCACCTCTCACTGCGCCCGTTATTATAACTGTGATGAATCACCAGTGGCACAGAGCTGATTTTCATGTTTTTCGAAAAGTGTAAATAGGACTGCAGAGCCTCGCCCATTTGATTCAGCCAGAGTAGCCAGAGTTTGGCACCTTCTGCTCGTTCACAAACACACCTGCTCCGATCGCTCTGCTGCTCGTTCTCAAACACACCTGTTCTGATTGCTCTGCTGCAGTCGCACCTGCGCCTGTCAGGGATTGGACCCGGAAACCTGCGGCGCCTCCTTCTCTTTCGGCTGCTCCTGGAGCATGTACTTCAACGGCTGCAAGTTCGCCCGCAGCAAGACCCCCCGCAAGTTTCGGCTGCTCGGAGACTACCCACAGGAGGTGAGTGCCACAGGAGCCCCCAAACCGTCTTTTCTCTGTCCTACAGGAGCCCCCAAATCCTGCTTTCTCTGTCCTACAGGAGCCCCCAAACCCTGCTTTCTCTGTCCTACAGGAGCCCCCAAATCCTGCTTTCTCTGTCCTACAGGAGCCCCCAAACCCTGCTTTCTCTGTCCTACAGGAGCCCCCAAACCCTCCTTTCTCAGTTACACAGGAGCCCCCAAACCCTCCTTTCTCAGTCCCACAGGAGCCCCCAAACCCTCCTTTCCCTGTCCTACAGGAGCCCGCAAACCCTTCTTTTTCCCTCCTGACAGCTACTTGATTTCATACAATAGTAATTATAGTCCATAATAAGGAGAAGATAATAATCATAAGGTAAATAACTGTACAAATCCATGTATGATGTATCACACTTTGGAGAACTTCCAAAACTCCACAAGGATTGTGCAAGTATTTTATTAAAAATAATCAAGTCAGATTTAAGCGGGATACTGATGTATTATTTTTAGTTTAAGATTGGCACATGTACCTGTTCTGACCTGATCGGAATTATTGTTATATCAGACATGCCTTATTTCAGGATTAACTGAGATGTGGAAGTCTTTAGGGATCTTTTGCACAATCCATGTCAGCAAAATCCTGGAGAGTGAAAAGAGTCCAGGGTTGCTAGGAGACATGATCATGTGATCCAACTATGAGTCACTCAGAGTCTGAGCTCAACAGAGGAATTTCTGCTGGCCTACCTGAGCCAGACAGCCAGACTTTCCCATCACAGCAGAACAGTAACAGGTGAATGAAGTGGTATCAAAAAGCTTTGATGAGTGGCCACATCCCAACATCACAGCACAGCATGTGATCCTGCGTCAGATCAATTTTGGGGAAGCAGAGAGCTGCTTGAGAAAGAACAGAAGACCCATTCATAATCAGATGTAGCCAGACAAACCAACAGTTTGTGCTGTAACAAAAGAAATGGCAATAGACACCTAACCTATCTTTACACAGCTACATCTGTAACATTATCCCAAAATGAAATGCAAAAAGAAAAAAAGAGGGTAGCTGAAAGCGAGGTCTGGTGGCAGAGGCAGGGAGGCCAGCGAGGAGGCCAGCAGGGAGGCCAGTAGCCCAGGCGGGAGTAGTCCAGCACCTGGAGTTGGTGGCGGATTCTCTGGATGTTGTACAAGTTGAATCTGCAGTTCTCACGAACAGGATGTTCCCGGAAGGGGACAATTTGCTGTTCAGTACCACTCCAAGATTGCCAACAGATAAAGAGGGTGACAGAGATGCCATCCAGGGTGAAGGAAAGGTCAAGCAGGAGGGTGGTTGGGAATGCAGTATCTCAGTTTAAGCCAAGTTGAGCCTCGGGCAATGGCTGCCATTGAGTTGGAGATATCCTATTGGAAGCCAAAATGCCGGCTAAGATTAGCTTATCAGAAGGAAGGAAGGAGAGTTGTGTGTTGTCGGTGGATTCCGGGGTTAAAACCCGCACTGTTTCAAACTGGACTCATTAATGCCCACATTGAGTCAGGACCTCTTTATAACATCTCAACTGAAGGAAGGTATCTCCCGCAGTACAGTGTCCTTATCACTGCACCTGGGAATTTAATTTTACCTTGTCCAGAGTGTAAGGGCCCTCCCCTACTGTTCTATGAACATCAGGGGAGCTCTCCTGTCCTAAGTGCAGTCCCTCTTAGCTGCAGTTAATTTTTCTTGAGAAGCATTTGACTGTGAATGGATATAAGCAAATAAGCAGCTTTTTGTTTCAAGACCGGGGATGAAGCGGATTCTCTCTCACCGTCTCCACCAGTGACCTGCTGTCTTTCTGATTTTCAAAGGAGGAGAAGCTAGAGAAGAATCTTCAGAGTCTAGCCACAGACCTGGCCCCTGTTTATAAGAAGCTTGCCCCAGAAGCCTTTCAGAATCAGGTAAGACACGTGAAACCGGGAATAATGGCTCATGATAGATTATATTACATTCCTTCAGCCGGTGCTGTTGTTCAGAAGGACTTACAATACAGGAGGAACATATTCACCTAATTAATATGAGCAATTGTTCCAGAACTGACCATCAATATTCCCAGATTAGTGAGTAAAGATGCAACATCACTAAAGCCCTAGTGCAAGTTAACTATGCTAACAAAGTACTGACCAAAAATACAAACTTTGAATATATGCAGATTGCATCTACAGCAAGCCCTAAGAACAGAAACATAAAACCATAAAATGTATTTCCTAAATTCATTAAAATATCATAACCTGAGTTAGTACCAAATGAGGGAATGCTATGAGGTAGGGATCGGATGGGTAAGGGGTTAGATTCAGTCTAAAGAGGTGGGTCTTCAGTCTATGTCAGTCTGTGTAGGAAGATGGCCAATCAGCCTGCTGTCCTGACCACTATGGGAAGGTGGTTCCAGCACTGCAGGGCCAGTACAGACAGGCATTGTGACTGGGGGAAGTAGGGAGGGGGAAGTCGGTCGGCTTGTGGTTGTGGAGTGGAGAAACCTGCCCGGGGTGTGGAGTCTGCAGATTTAATGGAGGTGTGGGGGGTGGTGGGGTGGGGTGGGGTGTTGCATTCACTGCCCTGTAGGCCGACACTCTGGTTTTAAACATGATACAAGCTGTAACAGGCAGCCAGTGAAGTGAGATGGGAAGCAGTGTGTCATCAGCACACTTGGGAAGACTGTTAGGCATGTTGTGTGGTTGCGTGCTCAATTAGCTGCACGGGTTAGGAGGTTTGTGTTTTGTCCCATCATAGTCTTGTAGTTCCTGGTTCTTACCACCAGGCAGTGCTGTTTCTGTTATTCGATTAAAAAGTCTGAAGAAGAAACATGTCTTCAATGTTCATTTAAAACTTTACTTTCAAATGATAGCAATTTAAACAATTTTTAACAGACGTCATGTTAACATGTTAACATAAAGCGGCATCTAGTTGTCAGAAACAGGTACTATCATATTATATAATGGATCATAAACAACTTCAGTGACTATACATCTATCTATACAGGGGAAAATAACCATATTCACTGAGAATACATTAGATTGAATGAACAGTACTCTAAACCATAGCTTCATGCTACTCATCAAGCATTTGGGGCGTCCATGGGTGGATTTTGACCATTTATTTAGATTCTTCGTGTCTTAATTGTTATCAGGAAGCAATTTGATACAAATAGAATGTTGGGTACTTTATTTATAGCAGTTTATGTGGACTGCACCTAAATAAAATATCTAAATTGGGTGCATCAATTAGTTTGATTATTTTATAGTTCTACAAAATAATGTTAGATGAATGCTTATCAGTGCCTTTCTTGTTTACCTCTCATAGGGTTCTTGGTGGCCTGACTGGCCAGTGACCTTTGAAAGGTGGAGATATGACCTTTGGTTGGAGATGTGACTTTTTGGCTGATATATGATCTTTGGGCTGAGATATGATCTTTGGGCTGAGATATGACCTTTGGGCTTGTTTTTCAGGTGGAGCAGGAGGATGCGGGGCAGGACTGTCGGCTGGGCCTAAAGGAGGGCAAGCCTTTTTCGGGGGTGACCGCCTGCGTGGACTTCTGTGCTCATGCACACAAGGACACGCACAACATGAACAACGGGAGCACCGTGGTGTGTGTCTTTAACTGCTGAACACCAGCACTCACTTTTGTTTTTGTGCTAATACACAGTACTACAGGAGAGCCAGTGACTATTTTGAGGAGTGGCAGATTTTGTACTTGAACACATCTGGTGGTCTGCAGGTGTCTGACCTGTTGTTGGGAGGACCTAATGCAGCGTCCACTCAAACCTCAAACCAGATCCACTCAAACCTGCAATGTATTTCTCATAGGACATAACCTGCCATTGTGCTGTAAAGAACTATGAAGAACTGTTTAATTAGTAAGCATTTCTTTGTGTTGACACCAACGCATAATAGAAACATACGCATAACGCATAATAGGTGTTTTTTTTTAAAGATCTTTCACCTTAATTGAACACACAGACAGAAGCAACAGAGTGCAGATTGATTGATTGAGTACAAAGTTAACCCATTGTTGACCCAACCCTTGACGTATCTTCCCCCTTCCCCCGGCATGCAGGTATGCACTTTAACCAAGGAGGACAACCGGGCGGTGCGGAACATTCCGGAGGACGAGCAGCTGCACGTGCTGCCCCTCTACAAGATCTCGGAGCGGGACGAGTTTGGCTGCGCGGAGGGCCAGTGGGCCAAGATGCACTCGGGGGCCCTGCAGGTGCTGACGGCCTTCCCGCGCGAGGTCCGCCTGCTGGCCGAACCCGCGAAGTCCGCCCGCAAGAAGAAGCTGGAGGCGCGCAAGGCCTCCGCCGAGAGGCAGGCCCTCCAGGAGAAGAAGCAGGCCGCCCTGGTCAGGACCAAGGCGGAGAGCGGTACGGACGCCCTCCTGACATTCGACGTTGTGATTTTAATTTGGGGATTTTAGGAAAGTGTGCAGTGATTTCACTGCCTTTGAGCTGAAAATATACAGTATCAGTACCTTGTTCACCAGGAATATGTCAACTTTAAAGTTAATGGTTGAGTTTGATTGTATGTTGCAAAAAAAACATGGATTTCAACCACCTTACAGGGCACAAAATCCTTCCACCAGAAACACAAGACCATAATTATGAGCATTCTGCTGCACTTTATATTGCTTTATTTAACGTGATTTCCCATTTAAGTGAAATGGGTGGTTGGAGTTCTGTGAGAAATGTATTCCATCCCTTTAACAGACGTGTCTGTTCCCTCCACAGGTTCCAAAAGCATTTTAGCTGAGCAGGTGCCCTCATTCAAAATGGAGCCCCAGACTTACTACAGCCCTTTGAAATTGCCCAAAACACCTGCCACTGCGCACTGCTTAGCTGAGAATTACAGTTCTTCTGTCCCGTATAACGTCAGTAGTCCATACCCTTTAATCCCTGCAGCACCCGTCCCCGACGTGGAGGCACTTTCCCCCCTCCAGCCCGGTGTCTCTGGCCCCCCTTATGGGTATCTTGGCCTGCCAGGGAGCCACGGAACCAACTACGGAACTCCCTTCCTGCAGTACGGCACCACAGGCCCAGTCGTCAATGGATACTCGCTCAGTGTCGGCGAGCAGAACCTGCTTAGCAACCAGCAGCTGGGAGCCGATTCCGCAGCGTGTTTAAGCTCTCCAGGGGTGGGGGGCTGCCCCCGCGCTCTCAAAATGGAGGTGGGTGAGGAAGGCTGCCGGTCCTCTTTCCACAGGCCGTCCAGCGAGGGCAGTTCTGAAGACTCCTCCCCAAAAGTCCAAGAGGGCCTCAGAAGCAGGCCCAACGGGTACCACGGGGAGGTCCAGGATCCTGCCCTGGCCTCGGGCGGCGTCAAATGCGAGGAGGTGTGGTCGGACAGCGAGCACAACTTCCTGGACGAGGACATCGGCGGGGTCGCCGTGGCGCCCTCGCACGGCTCCATCCTGATCGAGTGCGCCCGGCGGGAGCTGCACGCCACCACGCCCATCGTCAAGCCCGACCGCAGCCACCCCACCCGCGTCTCGCTCGTCTTCTACCAGCACAAGAACCTGAACGAGGGCGGCCACGGCCTGGCCGTGTGGGAGGCCAAGATGGCCGAGCGGGCCAGGGAGAGGGAGGAGGAGGCCGAGAGGCTGGGGGCGGGGCTGGGGGGCGTGGGCGGGGCCGAGGCCAGCCCGTCCAAGTCCAAAGCCAAAAAGGCCAGGCCGGGCGGCGGGAACGGCGGGGAGGAGGAGGAGGAGGAGGAGGTCTTCCCCAAGGAGGCGGGTCTCCTGCAGGTCCCCACGCGGCACGCGCCGTCCGTCACGCGGGATGGGCTGGTCACCGCGTCCCCGTACGCCCTGACCCAAGTCACCGGTCCCTACAGCCGCTGGGCGTGACCCGCCCTGCCGGACCGTACCTCAGTCACCTTACCGCCGTCTGCTCTTCCTCTTTCATTTTTACTTTCATCTCAGCTGTCACCAGAATGAGGGTTTACAGTTTGGGTTTTAACTGTGAGTATTTCTGTATCTATGTAAGTGTGTATGTGTGTGTGTGTGTGTGTGTGTGCATATTCATGCACATTATTTGTGTTTGTTTTGTTTTTGTAACCAGAATGGTGCTCCAAAACCGATTTTGAAAATGTTTTCAACAGGTTTTCTATACAAATTGAAAAAGAACATACATACCTAGGTGAGATTATTTATTCTGATCATTGTCAAAGCTGTTTTTAATTTAATCAAGCCTGTTTACTGCAATTGTGCTGTGTGTCAGCCTACATGTTGCTTGCAAAGAGTAAACACTCTAATTTTACAGTGAAACATTAATTGTTTACTGTTTGCTCGCATTGATGTGCTTTTGGACATAAGAACCAGTCCCTGGTGCTCTTTTTATAGGATGAGTTTTTAATGAATATGGATTTCATGTGGTGCCATTGTTGCAGAAAAAAATACATTCAAGATAAAAGAAAAATATGGACATATTCTTGTTTTCATAGGTGAGTTTTTAATTTTGTTTTGTACTGAAAGACATGTAGCATTATCCTGAAATATTCCTTTTCCAACTGTGTTTTGGCTAATTATGACAATGAAGGAAAGGTACTTTATTTTTATATGGTTTTGGATTTGTTACATGAGCATATTTACAGTGTACAAAGATGACATGTTGAAAAGCACTTTCTTATTTTTAAAGCATAACTTGAAATAGATCAACTTCAAATCTGTACTGATAGAGATTGGGCGAGGCCCACGTACCTGATCCATGTCTTCTTTTCACTGTCCGTGTCGCTTTGTGGTGTACAATATTCAGCGGTTTCTCCTCACATTTGTAATAGCTGACTACCAACACGACGTGCTGTTTGAAGCAATAATTGTGTAACGTCATGTACCGCATTCAGAGATGCAGGACTTCTAAAATTGGTCATTTAAATCACACAAAGCGATTCCCTTTCCTCAAAGAAGCTTTGAAAATTCCCAGACCATGAGATCATGGGCTAAATGCAAAGCTTGACAGTCCGTCTTTGGATGTAATTACATTGCGGTTCGACAGATGATGGGTGATTACCCCTGAGCAGGATCACTCCTCATACTCGGGCTGGTCTTTCACCAGCACGATCGCAATCACGGATTTTACGTGGGTTTAAACTCGCTTTTGTATCATGGATTACTCATGCAGAGCATCCCTGTACAGTTTGTGCCAGGTAGGGTTTATGACACAGCCAGGCAACTGCTCCCGAGGTTAACCAATGACCTGACTCGAATGGCTCTGTCCTCAGGGGGGCTACGAGTCATATGGTCACATGGTAAAGGTGTATGACGCAGGTGTAGGGCATGTAGTGAACCCTCCTTTTTCTCTGCAGAAGTGTGGGGGATCTACAGGTTGGCGTGTGTGCCACAATCAAAAGACCCCCCAACAAGCTAGCTTATAGCCTCCAGATGATTTTTTAAAATGTTTGTAGCAACACAGGGATTGTTGCTCCTTGACCCTTTCTTTGGTCCTTGCAAACATCTCAAAGCATCCATGGGGGAAGAAAGTGCTGTGCTATATGTAACTATGAAATCTAATTCTGTTTTGCTTTTTGAGTTGATTTAAATTTTTTTAAATGTAAAGTTTACAGGCATTCTGTCACAGGGCTTTTTGGACCTTTGCTCGCATTTAAGACCTGAGTTGAATTCTTTTTAAGCATGTATTTTGCTTTTTATCTTGGTGCTACAATATATGGTGCACAAAGTTGTTCTTCTAAATAAGCTTTTGTTTGCCATTCACATTAACGGTGCTTGCTACCAAAAGATTGCCGATTTATTTCTCCAGCAGAAATGGAGCGTAAGCTTTGTACTGCACATGCTCTGTCTGGACTGTGTTCAGAACAGCAGTGTTCAGATCATTCTACCTGGTCTTTGAAGCTTAACAGCGACAAGAACAACAACAAAGGCACAACTACACGTGAAAACCTTGAAGTCCCTGAGCTGTAATCCTTTAATCCAGAAGCCTGCCTTATGTGGCTTCATTCAGTTCCGCATAATGAAACACATTGCCGGGTCTTTCAGCTGGAGAGCATAACGCCAGATAGAGGTGGAGTTGGAGTATGTCAGAGGAGGAAGAGTGTAGGAATGTTAAAATCAGAAGAGAAGTGATCTTGTATCGCAGGCATGTGTGGAGGTTGGCAGCTTTTACTGGTGCTGACTACCGCTTTTTCTGCAACACTGTTTCATGTTAAAGGGAGTTAAACGGTGCAAAAGGGAGAGAGCGCCTTACCTCACACCGCTGCCTGAATAATGGCTTAACACGCCTGTGGCAGTCGGTCCGCCGGAGAGGCGGATTGGTCTCGGTTGCGCCCTGGCTGGTGGAGAGGGCACACGCACCTGGGCTGCGTTAGCTAATCAGCGCAGGTGCTTAAAGGTGTGCTGCTCTCCACAAGTTTGGGGGCCGCATCTCCCTCCCAGGGTTGTCACGCTGGCGTGGGACAACGCCGTATCGTTAGTGACCTCAGAGCAGGACCGACTCCAAATGACCTCCCCTGGACAGGTCAGTGGAAGGTCACTCCAAATGACCTCCCCTGGACAGCTCAAAGCATCACTCCAAATACCCCCCCCCCCCCCCCCCCCCCTACTGGGCAGCTCAAAACGGGGTCACTCCAAATAGTTCTCCCCCCCCTCCCCCCCTTCCCCAGGCGGCTCGAAGCATGGTCACCCTGCTCAGGATTTCAGCCCTACAGAAGTTTGCCTGAGCAGAACCTTTTCCTCCTTGTCATGGTGCTATTGGACATTGCAGGGGCAGGAAGTGCAGCCGGGCCCCTCCGTCACTCCACCATGGAAAATGCTGTGAGACACTGGTTTCAATGTGCTAAGTGCCAGAGTGTGTTATTCCTGGCCCTCTGGGCAACATTACCGCACATCAGGCATGTGACAGCACTGCTGTAATGGCACTCATTTGCTGCAACAGATATGGTAGCTGGGCGTGTCACTCATCCTTTTCATCATGAATGAGCCGAGCTTTGAGCTTCGATGGCTCTGAGTGATTGGTGCTTTTTCAAACTGATTTATCTGTGGGATTGTGCTTTTATCCACATGTTCAGCCACTGCAGACTCTGCTGTCATGACCAGACAACAGCCAAGCATAGTTAAAGAAAAACCATAATCAATATTTACATAAAGGGTTTCCTTTTTTTGTACTTTCTTGTGATTTTAAATGTATTGTACAGTTTCCTGAAATCATTGACACCCTGGTCTATGAAATAGCAACAGCCTTATCTTCATCTTTTTCAAAATCCTAATAAGGTCACATTAGTTTGGAAATAAATTTTACAGATTTCAGATTGTCCGGTTTAAGATCGTTCACAGTGGCCAAGTTAATGTGTCATGTTAGTCTTTTCAAAGCTCTCAGAAGGTTTTGCAAATTCTCAAATGTCACCATTTTGAGTCCTAAATCATTACTGTGTGTATGTAAGCATTGAACCTGTGTGTGTGTGTGTGTATGTGTGTACGTGTGTGTGTATGTGTGTGACGTAGCAGTTGTCAGTTTGCACTGGGTTTTTGTATTTTCTTTGTCAGGGAAACCTGTTTATATGGTGGCTGTTTGCTATGTGTTGTTCACTGATATATGCCAGGGAAATTGGGACTGTATAAAAGACCCCCTGCAGTGGATCTGTATGTTGTTCAGGTCCCAGAAATGCCCCATGTAGAAGCAAAGCCAAAATGATGAATATACAGACCCCAGAGAGATTACAAAAAAACCTGACTAATATTTGCAGCTATCGCCCAAACCGCTATTCTGTGTAGCCTTTAAGCTATTTTGGCTGTTTTAAGAAACGGACAGCTTAACCCCTTCCTATCAATCATTAGCTATTTTTATTTTCTCAGGTCTGAAGCCTTTATGTTACTCAGTTTTATTTTAGTCAGGATACAGGTTGTGAAAATATAGTCTTCCAGACTGTTGTGTGCGTATTGTTACGTGTCCTTCCCATGACAGATTAAAAGGGATTACCTTTAGTTTAAAAAAAATGCTTTTTTGTATTACAGAAAGATCGTTTCCACAGCATAAATAATGGAAATTGGGCAAGTAGTCTTAATCAAAGTGATAAGGAATGTAAGCTTCTTTTCTGAGAATGTAACATGCAAGGCAGTGATTCAGAACTGTGAGATTTCTCCATTTTTCTCCTTATTTGAGCAGTGCATAATGCAGAAGAGACGTGTCTTGTGAAATTGTGTAATTGCTCATTTTACTTGAAGATTCTTGAGTTGTACCTGTGTGTAACTTGAACCTGTCACAAGACAATGACATGTAACCAACACCAGCTCTTTAGAAGTTAGAGGTTATTATAGGAAGAAATAAGATTTAAGTGGACATCAGCTACATGTAAACTTTTTTTATTTTCCATGTGAAACCAATTGTTGTAAATTCTTGAGTTTTTAACTGTATTTTCCATGTTGTAGACCAAGGTTTTTATTATTCTGCTTCTGGTTGAAATGTATTACTGTACGTAAATGCTAGGTAACTATCGATTTTACAGACTTGAGAAGATCCTAAATTCAGCATTCCTAATGATGCCCACCTTTATGGGTGATTTTAAAATAAAGATATATTTATATTTTTCAGTTGAACTGTTTTTGCGTATTTTTTTGTAGTTTTGACTGCACACGTTGTTACATAGTTTTTTTTCATATTTGAAGAATGTGGACATTCTTATCGGCTGTGGGCTACAAGAAACAGCAGTTAACTTGCTTCATGATTTCTCTGACAATTGGTTGTGCTGTTAAGGGATAAGGGTTGGGAAATTGCATCGAAAATGCACGAACACAAGGCAAACTTAAAATTTCTGTATTTTATTGATCTGTCTAGTGCCTGAATGTTTTTTTTTTAATCTGATTTTTCTAAGTGGTTATGTAGTTAGTTTCCTTACTGTGGCCTACATCTGAGATATCCTTCTTTGACTCTGCTATATACAGAGTGTCCTCATGTAGACCATACAGTACCTTCTGTTCTAGAAAGTTCTCAGTCAAATTGCTTGTGCTTGCCATGTTTCACAGGCATGGCAGGTGGCACCCAAACTGTAAAAAGTCCAGCACAGTATTTTATGTGTTACCATTACAGTATTCCTGTGGGTGAGGGACTGGGGGTTGTGAAGTCTAAAATTTGAATTTGAATTCACCACTTGTTCCATGTTCAAAGAAATACACATTACTTTTTGGGAATTACAGGGTTTTGAAACGTGTTATTCTGGCTAATTCTTCCAGGATGGGAGACAGATATTTAGAAAATGTGTACATTTTTAACCATGTTTTTTGGTGGGGAGAACTTTTTGAAATAAAAACTGACTTCAGGGTTAAGTTTCAAATTAATGACCACATTTACATTTTTCTCAGACTATTTACTGCACTATATTTTCTGAAACTTAAGAACATTTGACAAATTAAATCGCAGGTTGGCAACTGGTAGCTCCTATGCAGAATTCTGGATTTCTAATAGCCTCCCATTTCTATAAGGAATTATTATAAAAGACTTGCATCATAGCTAAATTTTGTCACTTAAATATTTTCTTAACAGAGCTACTGTTTCATGAATATTAAATAATTAATATATTTAAAAAACCCACCCACTCAGAAAAGAGCCAAGCAACCTTATTTTTAATGCAGCAGAGAGATGGCGAGCAACCTGTCTGGTGAGTTGGTGAGTCTCGGTGTCCCCCATGGGCCAGGTGAGTAACCCGCCAGAATCTCAGTGTTCCCCACTGGGCAGGTGAGTAACCCGTCAGAATCTTAGTGTTCCCCATGGGGCAGGTGAGTTACCTGTTGGGTGTCTCAGTGTTCCCAATGGGCCAGGTGAGTAGCCTGCCAGAATTTCAGTGTTCCCCATGGGCCAGATGAGTAACCTGTCGGAGTCTCAGTGTTCCCCATGGGCCAGGTGAGTTACCTGTCTCAGTCCCAATGTCCTGGCCCTTTGCACTTCTCTCCTTACATACAAAAAGATCAAAGCAAAACAATAAGTCTTCAAATGAAGACACAATTATGGAAAAACAGTATATATCAATGATTCTCCTTGCACTACCTCTGTAAGCATATCACACCAGGTTAAACTTTGTATCTGGCTGGCACTGACCCATAGGTATCAAAATCTTTAGTCAGCACCCCACCACTAAAGACACCAACTTGTTCCCCATGACATTATTTTTCCAACAATACAAAACATGCTTTCATTGTATTATGGAGAACCTGAAGTTTACATAATGCTGATCCAATATGATATTTTTCAACTGAGCACTGTCTCTTCATCACACTTGCTGACTTTCTGTCAGCGTAGTAAACAATATAGTAACAGTTTTCATGTATGGTCAGATACATTTTTTGAATTTAATGTACGGTCACAGTAGTGTTATGTGGTAGATTGTATCATCTTTAATTGTCTACCAGGAATGACAAAGAAAACAATGTTCCACCACTAATTAATGTTTTATTTTTACAGCTGTTTTACACTTTTAATTATTTCCCCTGCTGTCCTGAGAATGCTTTACCCTGCTTGTATTGATTTTTCTAAATGTTTATTCCCTGATGTTTATTCCCACTGTTTAGTCTCACATATTAAAAAAGAATAATAATTAAAAAACATTTTTAAAAATGTACATTTCCAGCATTAATTATTTCTTACAGTTGTGGTTTTATGAACATAGACTAACTGTGTAGTATTGCGTTTGTTCTAAAAGTACTTACTATATCAAATCTTAAAGTAATATACTGAAAACTGCGATGAATAAAATGTAGGATAGTAAGGATCATTTACCAAAGCTGTGGAACTACATCACACGCATAGTAAATGGAGTAAAAAAGGGAAATATGAGTAATGAATGAGTCATGATCACGCAGTCTCGCTGTTACACACACGGGTTGTGCCCAAATAAGCGCACTTGCTTACTACTGAGTATTCAAGTTGTATATAACTTGTGTGCAACTTGTATACTCAGTAGTAGGCAAGTACGCTGATTCGGACGCGGCCATGCAGTCATGCATTGCTGCCACACACATGCAGCCATGCACTAAGCCGGCTGCCGTAGTTCTGCGCGTGCTCGTGTGACGCAGCAGCGCCGAACGGCAGGAGGGTTATTCAGGCAAGATGGCGACATCGGAGCCGGTAAGGGAGAATGAGGTGTCGGGCAGCTGGAGGTCTTAGTCGACCAGGAATTACACATAAATACGATTAAGATGGCACCAAGTGCCGCGTGTAAATATTACGGTACAATGAGGGAGGTGTAATGGGAGTATATAGTATGAGAAGCTATATCAGTGCTACTGTCTGGGTTCCAACATGTTCATCCCAAATGCTAACGTTACTATGCTAGCTAGCTAATGGATTGAGGGGTGGTATTGGCTAGTGTCGACTTGGTTTACATGGACTGGACAGTTGTGGTCGATACATATTCAACTGATTTATATTTACGGTTTAATTTTATTGGAAGCTTCATTGGGTGAAATTTAATTTAGGGCCGTAGCTATCCACGTCCCCTTAGACAGTCAATTCATTTGTATGATGGAATTGCAAACAAGACACGTGTGTTCCTGTTCTTGCTAGTTTCCTAACGTTAGCTTGCTAGTGCTAGCTGCTAACCGCAACAGCATTACTGATTAGCTTTGCTAGCAAGCTCGCTGAATGAACCGCATTCGCACAGCTTGAGTCAAGTAACGTTGCATAGGAAAGGGCTGAGACACTGTAATTTGGGCCATTCCTTCAAATACAACGCATTCTATTATGACTTCGATATCAACTGTAGCCAGTGTTTTCTTGTAGTAGTTACCGTTGGCTAAGAATATGTTGCTCTTAATATGAAGCCTATTAAATTACATCCTCGACTGTTAAGCATCAAAGAAAACGCTTGCGTTTCAAAATACGTTATAGATAACTGGCTAGCTAGCCAAGAAGGACACGTACTCTTCTACACACGCTGTAGTTTTTTTTTTAGTATTCGATCTGTAGCTTTATCACAACAACTGTGGATTAATCGTTTCACCAATGATAACTAACTTTAGCCGCTGAATAACCAGCTAGCTCATTCGTTTCAGTCATTGGATTCAGTCAACTGTCTAAAACGTTAGCCGTATAAACATCTTGCATCTTTATGTGTACAGATGTATGAAACTGGCTTCATACTAATCATGGCTACTAAGAAGACAATTCTAGATTCGCGTCTACAGCTAAATTTTAGTGAAAGAGCGGGTAAAAGGCGTCCAGTTTCTCAGAAGAACACATCTGCGATAGAAATTCCGCCTTAAAGTCATTTTAGTTTGGTTGCACAAAGATGCACATAGCTGGCAATGTCTCAGATTTCAGACTACGTTGTCAACCCACAATAGCTAACTTTAGGCGACCAGTCATGTCATTTTCTCAAATAATTACTTTCGCTGGAGTAACACACAACTGGCATGTTGGTTTTGCTTAGAAACTGACACGTGTTCACGTTGGGGAAATGTAGTGGGACATGTTAAGTGAATTATAACAGAATCAGGTTTTCAACACCGGGTTCACCTGAAATGGTCATTAGCCGCAATACATCTTTTAGATTACTTCTGTAGTATACACCAATCAGCCACAACATTAAAACCACCTACCTAATATTGTGTAGGTCCCCCTCGTGCCGCTAAAACAGCTCTGACCCATGGAGGCATGGACTCCTGAAGGTGTCCTCTGGTATATTTGGATTTCTGTATATATTTGTATCTACTGTATATTTGTATCTGATATTTTGTATCTACTGTAAATTTGTATCTGATTGTGTTACTTTGTTGTCTTTGATGCTGCAACAGTGAAAATTCCCCCCAGGGATCAATAAAGTACACTACTACTACTTATTACATTTTTGGTTTTTATTACATGAAAAATTTGAAATGGATTACATTATTGGGAGTTATTACACTATTTGTAGTTTATTACATTTTTAGTTGCTACAGGGCTATAAAAAGCTAAGATGTTGTTAGAGGGTGAATTATTTCCACATGATTTAAAAAACTCTCGACTGGTCAGAGCTGTTTTGGCGGCACGAGGGGGACCTGCACAATATTAGGCAGGTGGTTTTAATGTTGTGGCTGATCGGTGTATTTTGGTGAGAAATTTTGAGAAACCATAAACATTGAAAATTTGTTGGCACATAGAATGAAGGGCAGTGTGGCTCTGCACATTTCAACCATTCTTGTCCAATATGTGAAAATGAGGATTTTTTCTTTCTCCCTTTAAACAGCGCGCAGCTGACACTGAAGAAGGACCGACTGAGACTACTCTCTCTGCAGTTGCTAACCCCGAACAGTACATCAAACACCCATTGCAAAACAGGTACCAGTGCACTGCCACATACTGCCATTGATGGCCTAGTGTCTGAAAAGGAAAGGAACAGTGCCTTCTCGCTTACGCACAGGTCGCCGTCTTAACACTTGCCGTTGTTGTTTTGGATTAGAACTGGTAAGTTTTGCTTTTCTCTAGGAAATTCTGAAGTGAGTGCCAGCAGCTTCTTGGCCTTGAATCTCTGCCCCGTGTTGCTGAAAATGTGCTGTATCACATTAGGGCCGGGTGTCGCAAGAGTCGGCTCTGCTGCTGAATTCTGCCGGTCATTATTATGGAAGGGGTGGAATGGAGCCGTTTCATTATGTAGCTGCCTGCCTTACGCCGCAGCGGCAGGGCACTGCATGAGTAGCAGTACGGTTTGAGGATTTAAATGTCGTCTCAGATGCTAAGGGTAAACAGATGCTATCTGTTTGAAAAACCAAATTGTGGAAGCATCCTGCACGGTTCACAACCCGTATAGTGGCAGCTTGATATGGTGGCATCCTGAGATCAGCCACTGACCTTAATCTGCTCTGCTTGCTCAGGGGTTGGTTTGTTTAGGCAGAAAAGGCACATGTTGTGCTACTCTCCCTAGGATTTGGACAACTGGCGAAAATGCCTTTAAAAAAGCTAATGTAGATAGGGTGATGTTTAATGGCTTTATCCGTCTTTGATAATTGGTGTAATTTTGGTTGTGGTGTCTGGTTCAGCCCTGAAATTGAAACATGCTTAGTGCAAATCAGTTTTGACTTGGTATTGTGGCAGGATGTCACTTCCCTTGGTCTTTACATAATCAAATCAATCAATCAAAGCTGGATTTGTTAAAATTGTGAAATTGTCAGTTTATACTAAACAAAGTCATTTAGTTTAGTCATTTTTATTAATTTTCCCAAAGGAATAAAAAAGAAAAGCCATAAAACCCTTGACCCAGGAAAAGGCAGTCCTAGAAATGTTTGGAAAGCATGAAGGCTGGGTGCGGAATTAACACCAGCCGCTGGCCAAATACTGGTGAATTTTATCTGTGGCTGATAAGTTTGTCTACTCTATCAGTTGCATTGGCCGGTAACCACCCGTCACAAGGCCCTGTTCTATTCTAAATATCTAGTTGTGTGGAAAAATGGTGAAAATGACTGATTAGTTTTTGGATGCACCAGGCACTGTGGCCAGTAGATGAAAAGGTTAGTTTTCTGCCCTGTGTGGAGGTGATGTTTGGTCAAACATCCTACAGTCCTACAGTCAGAGTGGTCTATATTCAGGAACGCCCCTGAGCCGCTGGCAGCTGGTCGCCACGGTGACTGCAGTTGGTCTCTTTGTCATGGTTATGTTCTTAAGATTTAAAGTTGTAGAATGTGCATTTCCACCCTAGTGGTAACAGATGTGAAGTGAACCTTGGTTCCATCAGTATCCTACTGATATGCCCGATGTGAATGGGAAAAGACTTGGGGAATGCCTATATAATTTGGTAACGGCCCATGCTGGTCCTTGTAAAGCTGGGGTTTTCAACATTTTTTAAATCCTGGGACCCCCCCCCCCCCCACCCAGGTTCTGAGGTATCCATGAGATCCCCATCATAAGTTTAGGTCATATTTTGAAAATAGATTTTATATTTTGAAATATTTTCCCATATATGTGTAGTCATTGCATATCAAGCCTGGCCAGGGACCCCATGGACCCCCAGGGGTCTGCCGACCCCCTGTTCATAAACCAGGTTGTAGAGCATAGGTGACACCTGCGCAGCTACCTGACAGCCTGTATCTTCCTGAAGTTACGAGGAAGGGTAGTAGACCATAGATTTATAAAACGGTGATATTAGTTGCCTCGCATCTGACAGACATCACAACGTCACCATTGGGAATAGCAGGATAGTATAGAATTACTTTTAGTTAAGTAAATAATATATTTACAAATAAAATGACAGAAATTGTATTTTGAGATTCATAGAATACATTACTAATTACAAAGTAGACTTTGACACTCATATTGATGAAATTCTTGTTAAAGTTCTATTCATACATTTCATAGAATATATACTTAAACCAGATAAAATCAGACCACACTAAAATGCATTTCAGGCAATTGTAAATTAAATAAAACATTAAAATGATGGCGTGCTGTGTCGTTGTTGAACAGATCTGTTTCTCCTGGGATTTCAGGATTTCTTTGTAGGAGGGGTAGTTGGGGGGGGGGGTTCTGTGAAATCGCAGATTTGGGGGGATACGTTGCTACTATACTCTGCTTTTAAGCTCCGATGTACTTTATCACAAAAACCGTGTAAAGTTGCCTCGCCCGCACTGGTGCCGGGACTCGTTTCCTCTCTCGTGCATGACTGCCGTGACCTTTTCCTCGGCTCTCTTCATAAACTCCGGCATGTCCAGAACTCATCTGCCCCGGCGTCGTGCCCCAAGAAATCTGCTCCCATAAACCCCCGTTTCTGTCAGCTGCATCGAGTCCCTATTGCATCACACAGACCTTACAAACTGCCCGTCATGGCCTTGCTCTCTCTTTCATCTCCAAATGGCTTTTTCCCTGCACACTCTTTTGGTCGATCTGGCAGTAGTCTGCTCATGGGCCCCCTCGTGCACTTTAAGAGGGCAAACTCGGCTGAAATCAAACCACATCCCATCTTACTGAACGTTAACACCAGCAAGATTTCAGGCTTTGGGCACGCCCCTACAGGCATCACTTGAAGTGATTCTTTTGATGTGTTTAAAAAAATAAAAAATTTTAAACAACGGTTTGGTCTCTTGATGGTTTGCGGTTAAGCAAAAGAATCACTTCTAGTTATGACTTTAGGGGCATGCCCAAAGCCTCAAAAGCAATCATGCTAGTGCTAAACCTTCAGTAAAATAATAAAGCAAACTAGAGACCAGAGGAGTTTCAAAAGCAAGTTTAGAATACCTAAACATGATATGTGGCGTTGAATTTCTCTCAACAAATGTCATACTCCATTTGCTACAGATTTATCATGGTCATTTAGCAATTTTTAAAAAAGGTTTTCTACCACAGCTTTAATGCTGTGTAATTAAGGGTCTGTCAGAGCTGTTTTAAGGTCATCGGCTCATTGCTATAGAACAGCTCACAACACAGTTTGTGAGTCACATCAGACTAAGTGGATGTGCTCAGAATTTTTTATTCTGTAAATGTAACATGTAGCTTCAACTAGCTATGCTTATATTTTGGTAGAAAAAGTTTGTGCGTTAGTGTTGAATACACTACGGTGCCACTCTGGAGCATTGCTGTCATTGCATGTTCAAATGGCACTAATCCGCTGTGCGCAACGTTTGTAAAATGGGCTTTATTATTACCGACACTTTTTGTCAAGGCGGCTCGGAAAATGATAAAGGCAGCCTCTGTGCGGAAAAAAAACCTTTCTTTGCATCTGAAAAGATTCATCATGCCAGTGTTGGAAAGCCTATAAATAACATTGAATATGTGTCTATGGTCCTGAGGTTGGGTTGGGGTTGGGGTTGGGGTTTGGGGGGGGGGGGGGGAATCAGGTAAATGAGTTTAATTACACTTTATTAAATCCAGTTTGATCAGGAGTAATGATAGCAGGGAAAACAGTCATCAGTCTGTGCTGTTACTGAGGTTTTTATGTCAGCATTAAGCAGGGAGATGGAAAATGTGAAAGCTCTGAGCCACATTTCAAGGCGTCCTTGTCAATATTGACGTCATACAGGCCTGATAAAGTTTTCCATTATGCTGCAGTGCCAGGTCATTAGTACCCAGGCCCCTCCCTGCAGGCCCCCTGCAGCTGGAGTACTGGCAGTGTTCTGGCACACTTAGTTACACAGTACAAACCCACAGTGTAGACCCATAGTATGAACCCACTGTGTAGACCAGTGGTAACCAACCCTGTTCCTGGAGATCTACTGTATCATCCTATTGGTTTTCATTTCAACCCTAATTTAGCACACCTGACTCTACTAATTAGCTGCTCAATGAGACCTCTCACTGTTGAGTGAGGTGTGCTTTGTTAGGGTTGGAGTGAAAGCCTACTGGATGGTAGATCTCCAGGACCAGGGTCGGTTGGTTACTACTGTTGTGGACTGGTCCAGTGCTGTAAATGCCACAGCAGAGGCAGGTTTCTCTCTGACCCCAGCTTTAGGATGACCTTCGAGTCCCCGCTGCTCCCCCACCTCGCCCTTTTCTCGTTCACGCGAGCGTAGGTGGGAGAAGTGCTGACCTCACCAGCTCGGACATGTTCCAGGCCTTTCTGTGCTTTTCCCTCACTGCCCTGCCTCACGGTGCGTGTGCTGCCGTGGAGACGGGACTGGGGCGGTGGTGGGGGTGCGGGTGGGGGGGTGGGGGGGGGCCATACACAGAGTCAGAGCTTCCCCTTCGTGTTAAATTTATTCATGTGGATTAGTAGACCTAACTGCTCCTCGCTGTAGTTGTGTGTGTCCGTTCTACGTGCCACCGTTGGCACCCACCCGGGGCCTGAGCAGGCGCTTTTAAAAGCCTGTCATTATGTCATCGCTTGCTCTGCGTTCGTTCAGGTTTGATGATGTCACAGCGCTCGGTTCATGTCGTCCAGTTTGCTGGCCTTTGAAAGTGCAGCCTAAGGCTGCTTTATGGCTGTGGGTGCAGTGTGCTGGGAGCCCAGCTGGCAGGCCTGCCTCTCCTTCCAGATGATGTGTAACGTGAGTCGGCTAGGAGCGGTGGAATCTGTGCCTAAAGGAATCCAGCACGGCAGTCTAGCTTTTCACATTCAATACCAGCCACCCCCCCTCCTTTACCTTCCCCTAAAGTACCAGTTAGAGTAGATCATTGGAATAGACAGTATTTAAGGTGTGTGGGTGTGCTTGTTTGTTTGTGTGTGTGTATTTGTTAGTGTTTGTATGTTGGTGTCTGGTCTCTTATCTACGTTTGAAAAAAAAAAAGTAACAGTAACACAAAGTAGCTTGCCTGAGCTGGAATTGGTTGTTGTGAAAAGTGGAGGCGCATGATAATAATCTATTAATTAACAGGATAGAACACATTCTGTCCTGACTAAATTTGCTTTAGAATCATGATTGTTTTCATTAGCTAAAGATTTACCTCGGCTGAAATTTTTCCAGAGTGAATGAACGGAGGTCTCTAAGGCAACCGTCACCTGAGGTGCGTTCACATCAGACAGTCTGCCAAACACATTTCCCCATCTGCCGTTCATTTCCTCACGTTTCAGACCTGTTTTCGGGTCATTCGCTTTTGTTCGCAATTCTCGATGAGCAGGAAGCTAACAGAAAAATTTTCTAAATACTTCACTGGAGACGAATTTTGAGATCAACTTGTACTTCAGTAATCCAAAACTTTCCTTCCAAAAGAATTCACCAGGGTTTGCTGGGTTTTTCCCCTAATTTTTGTTCCTTTGTGTGTGGGGGCTGTCGCCATCAGAGGGTTTGGCGTACTGAATTGACAGGTATACGGGGCTCCACCCCTGATGAGCACGCTCAGCAGCTTCAGTTCTCACAGCGGCATTGTGGGAACATGGCAGCCATTTGCCAGTTCTCTCTCTGCAGGGCGGTGGACTCGGTGAAGGGGAGAGAGAGTGACAGCGGTGTCCTGAAGTGACCTGGAAGCTGGCCGTCCGAACGCTTGGCCTAACGAGAGGCGATCCTAAAAGAGTGTTTTTCCTTTCTCGTCTACAGATGGGCCCTCTGGTATTTCAAAAATGACAAAAGCAAAAGCTGGACAGAAAACCTTCGACTCATTGCCAAGTTTGATACAGTGGAAGACTTCTGGGCGTAAGTCCATTTCCCTGGGCTCCACACCACCAGCATTACGTCACCGTAAATTCTGCACATGAGCTGGACGGCGGAAAAAAAGACTGACGTGTTCTTTTTCAAACGCCTTTTAAAATAATCTTAGATGACATGGCTGCTCTTTGTTTACATTAAGAGATGGGTTTGGGCTCCCTGCTCCCGTCAGATATATTAAAAGTGGACATTTGGCTGCTCCTCTTAACTTTCCCTGAAGGTAGCAGCTTAGTGCCAGGCCCCATGTTTACTGCTGCTCACCTCAAAACGAGTTCACATTATCCCGGGCCCTGCAGAAGTTCTCTGTGGTTTTTCTCATCTCTTTAGGTTTGTCTTTATCAAACGGCATTGTAAACTGCAATTCCATTCAACACCCAGTGTACCTTTGTCCCTGTTCAGTATCTACCTGCCTCCCTTAATACCAGACAAGGGTCTTTGCCACCGTGAAATCATGAACACAGATTTAAAGCAGCAAACCTGAATATAGGTCTTTCTGTGCATTGTTGTGATCATTTTCTTACAGGCACTAACCTGTCCCTTTGATCTTGTCCTCTAGATTATATAATCACATACAGCAGCCGAGCAAGCTTGGGTATGGATGTGACTATTGTTTATTTAAGGTAAGACCGTGGGTAGCCATCACCTCCTGTTCCATGGGAAATCTGGGAATAATGTGTTTTTGAAATGGCTTATTTAAAAAAATTCTCTTCCCTTGTAGTGAATAGTCGGATCGTTATCATCTGCATGCTGTTTGCGGTTATCTCACCATTAGTAACAGCACATACAGATACGCATTATATTTCTTGGAAATGGATTCGATTAGGCCAATCCTGTCTGCCCTGTGCTCGCAGCCCTGTAAGGCTCTGCATGGTTAGTCTTAGCTTCACGCCGGGAAGGCCTCAATCAGTCAGCCCTGTAAGGCTCTGCATGGTTAGTCTTAGCTTCACGCCGGGAAGGCCACATTCACTCAGCCAGTAAAACATCATTTCTTGCGAGTTCGGCCTTTTCCTTTTTTTGTGAATTGTACTTTTTTTCTGTAGTTCTGTGCGCCGCCTGTGCTGTTCTGCCGTGTTGTGCATGCGGAACGGTGCTTTGCTAGATTCTGAAGACTGAAGGATCGACAAACCCTTTTCTGCCTGCTGTTTCAGGATGGCATCAAACCCATGTGGGAGGATGACAGGAATAAACTGGGAGGCCGGTGGTTAATGACCCTCAATAAGCAGCAGCGACACAACGACCTCGACCGTTACTGGATGGAGACGGTGAGCCCCGCGCGCTCCTGGCGAGTGTTTTAGGCTTTCTGTGCCGAAACGGCGCTGTCAGGCCACACCACAGCAGAGCAGTGGTTGACTGAAATCATGGTGTAGGTACACTGCTATTGAGCATCTTTTCTCAACTGTAAACTCTAAGATCTTTGCTGAACAGTCATTGCATTCTGCCTCTAACAGTGCTCAGTCATGCATTCTGCCTCTAACAGTGCTCAGTCATCGCATTCTGCCCCTCTAACAGTGCACAGTCATTGTATTCTGCCTCTAACAGTGCTCAGTCATCACATTTAGCCTCTAACAGTGCTCAGTCATCGCATTCTGCCTCTAACAGTGCTCAGTCATCGCATTCTGCCTCTAACAGTGCTCAGTCATCATATTTAGCCTCTAACAGTGCTCAGTCATCGCATTCTGCCTCTAACAGTGCTCAGTCATCGCATTCTGCCTCTAACAGTGCTCAGTCATCACATTTAGCCTCTAACAGTGCACAGTCATTGTATTCTGCCTCTCCAACAGTGCTCAGTCATCGCATTCTGCCTAACAGTGCTCACTCATCGCATTCTACCTCTCTAACAGTGCTCAGTCATGGCATTCTGCCTAACAGTGCTCAGTCATGGCATTCTGCCTCTAACAGTGCTCAGGCACACATCTTGAACACAGTGGTCAGCAGGGATCTGATGTGGGTGGACTGTACGCCTGTCGGCATGGAGACCATGTACTGTAGCTGCTATGAGGGGATAGTGGTGGCCAGTCAGCTGACCTGTACGCCTGTGGTTGTTTTTGAAGCTGTTGTGCTTAATCGGAGAGTCGTTCGATGAGGCCAGCGATGATGTGTGTGGGGCTGTGGTCAACGTCCGGCCAAAGGGGGACAAATTAGCCATCTGGACTGGAAACTGCCAAAATAGGGACGCTATTATGACAATAGGGTGAGTCTGACTAACCTTTCGCTCTTTTTGTTTTAATTTCAATAATTTAAGTTCACTTCAGTTATTGTACTTATTTTAGCTTTGATGAAACTTGAAAATTTTAAAACAATTTTCTTAAATTGTTTGTGTGATACTGGAATGTGTTGGATGCCGGATTTTCCCTGAATTCCTTAGTTTAGACTTTCTATTGCTGCCCAATGGTTGTGCTCAGGCTGCTCCCCTTTTGTCCACTAGGTGGCAGTAATGTAGTTTTGAATGTCTTTATGAGCTCACACAGGGAGCTAACCGTACAGGGGGCTGAATGTATCACACATTCTTCACCTTGCCGAATCCACCATGTGTTCGGTGACTTATTTGTTTTTGAAAACCTCTTTGTTTGTTAACCATTTAATTATAACGATAATTAATTTTTTAAATGAAGATGGCACAAACTGCTACTGTGAGATTTGTGCTGAACATTAAAAATACTACTCACAGTCACCAGTTAGTTGGTGGTGCTGTGCAAACAGAATTACAAAAATAGACAGGCCTAACACATTGCAGTTGTGTATTGGGTTTCTGTCAGGGTATGCGTAGTATATGCAAAAACAACCACAGAATAACGCTATGTTAAATTCTAAACATATTGTGTGTGTGTTAAGCATGTTCCCACTCCTCAGCATTGGCATATGCGCACATCATACTCATTAGGGCTGTGTAGGGAAGGTAAAGCAAATGACACTTCCATAAGTTGCCCATGGGAGGTGTAGTTTGGTCCATGTCAGATACGCATTGAAATCTTAAGCTCTGGACTACACCTCCCATCCTGCTCTTTGCTAAATCTTTTGCGAAGCTCTTCCTTTTAAATGTGCTTCAGATGTGCATGTGTATTCTCACTCTGTGTCGCAACGCTGTCTGTCATCTCTCAACTGCAGGCAACAGTACAAAGAGCGTTTGAACATCCCCAGCAAAGCCCTCATTGGCTACCAGTCACATGACGACACCTCTAGCAAAAGCGGATCCACGACGAAGAATATGTACACAGTTTGAAGAAGTTTGTTTTGTTTTGCTGTAGGTTTATAAAATTATCCATTTGCATCATATTATTAATACTTTTTGAGTTGTCAACTACTGTAGTGTCCTTTTTAAAGAAAACCGTTTAAATATGTACAATAATCCTTCATCTTAGCTGATCAGCGGAAGCACAGCGTCGGTGTGCTGATCAACGGACAGGCAAGAGAGATGGCGCAAGCGTCAGCTGAAGCCTATTGGGTTTAACTAGAAGATTAATAATGATAAAAGAATAGTAGTTTTGGGAAACGTGTACGACTAATACTGACTACCCTAGCTGAGGAGGTGGCAAGGCTTGAATTTAAAAAAAGAAAGAAAGAAAAAAAACAACATTTATTAGCTTTTGCTTTTCTTGATCTCATGCAGAAAACTGATCCTTATGAAAATGTTTCTCAGTGCCAGAGGGGAAGGGGGGGGGGGGAAGGGGCGGTTCTCCTTTAAGGGCCTTCCCTGAGTCCGCTAGCTGGCGTGCGTTAGCGCGTAGTCAGCTGCAGCAGGTCAGGGCTCACGCCCGTCTCTACCCCACCGCTCTTCGTTTCCGACTCGACGATGACCACGTTATGCTTTTGGCCATTCTGAAATTGAAAGTCCCTGCTTGTAGGACTAGTTTGGACTGTTGTTTCCCCAACCCCCACACATGGTTATTTATGATATGTGCATTGCAGGTGAACCAAAGTTGGAGGAAAACCATGTTTCTCCCCGAGCAAGCTAGGTCTATGGGCTGATGCTTGATGGTATTTTATACAGTTGTACTGAATCGGTTACAGGTGTGGATGCCCATGCTTTTTTTTTGGACTGGCTTCTCACTATTGTTTCTGCCTAACAATGCTGTTGACATTCACCAGGTCACGCTCTGTTCAGAGGTTACTGCAAAAAAATAAGAAAATCCATCATGATTGATTTTGCTCTTAATGTGTGTTTATTATCAGTTTTTTTTTTCAGGATGTATATTAAGTTCTTTCAAGTAAAGGTTAAGTGCTTTGCATTAACGTCAGATTCAAGTGGTTGTTTTTTTTGTGTGTGCTTTCTTTCTGGGCCTTAATAGGGTCCAGTTTTAGGCTGTTTCAGTACATTTATCAGGGTCAATATATTTTGGGGTTTTTCTATTTTGAAGGAGGTGAGAACCTTTAGGCCACCTACTTTGGGTTCTGCTGTGCAACAGAGACACTGATGGAAAATTCAGCTAAATGCAATTAGCCGTCTAAAATGCCTTATTATGGATACTGGTTACTAGCCGGTGTTTTAAGTAGCGAAGGGAAGTTTTAAGAAATTATAATTTGCTCGCTGTGCCATTACTTGGCTATAAGCTGGCTTTTAAGTCAGTTGCATTATTTGCAGAATTCCCATAAAATCTCTTTGTAAATTTAACCCCTTAAACCCCACTTAAATTCTTGTAAGAATAACATTTGTAAGAATCCCCTGTCTTAAATAAACATCATTATCTCCAAAATTATAATTGTTCATAATGGTTAGTTATCACACAATATAAAAGAAATTAGAAAACAATCAAACCACTTGGTTTTACTTTGCTGAGTTCTCTGACCTGCAATCAGCTGCCAGGCTGCTGGCTTGTCAGCAGTAAACCTGATCACAATAGAGTGAGAGCTCACAAGGAGGAAAATGAACAAAAATATTTAATCATAGCGATTTGCAATAATAGAATTCCCTTTTTCCACTACTGCAGTGTCTGCAGTGTTTTCCAATAAATAAACAAAGCTCCAATAAAGCGTGTGCTAAGCTTCCACTCATGCACTCGTGAAAATGCAAAGTGCAAGTAAGTCGGTACGCAGTAGAATAAGCTAAGCTGTAGTTTCAGCTAGAAGAAAGCTGTAAATTGCGTTCGAAAGCTATGTAAATTAGTTTGAAAAACACAACACTATGATTACTGTAACATATACTGGGTTTCCAAGCAGGGACAAAAGTCATGATGGGTAGATCTTAGCGAGGGTAAGTAGTAGCTTGCTTTTAGGACTTTTACTTGCCACTGGAATGTCTATCATTATGGCTATCGTAAGAAGTTGCCTTTTATTTAGGAAAAAACCACACTTCGCCTTTGATTTTTTTTTGCGTACATAGAAATGCTTGTTTTCAAACGCTCATGAAAACGCTTACAGCTCAATGGAAATAACACATCATGAATAATCACTTCTGCTAGCCTGTATACAAAGAGCAGATTGATTGCTTATGAATCAGAGGGGAATTTTAGCCCCTCTGATCCATCATTGTAGTATTAGCAGTTGCTTGAGTTGTTGCGGACAGTTATTAGATTATAAAAAATTATGATCATCCCCCTGGCGTGTGAGAGAGTCCGAAGTCAAAGGCCTTTGCCTTGGGGATAGGACAAATAGCAGTTACTGTTTTTAATCGCATATTTTGTTTGTCCAGAAAATCGGGCGAAAGTAAATCTCTGTCACCAAAATCCTAAGCAACACTTCTCTGGAATTCAAATGATGGATGAAACGGACGAGTGTCCATTCGAAATCTACTAGGAATCTGCATCATCATCAGCAGGATGCTGATAAACTTATTGTTTACATTGTTTTTGTGTTATTAATGTTTGTACTCAGTGTTTTCACCTCAGTGATTCAGACAGTCCTCTGAGAACTGGTAGCTGAAATTTCTCTCTTATGTACAAAAAAGAAAAAAAGAAATGGTCACATTCCATTGAGTAGACCTCACCAAGTTGTCATTCCTGTTTTCCCAGCTACATTTGACTTTTGAGATATCATGAACTGCATTTATCTAAACGCAAGGCTAACTTGAATTCTCAAAAGAATCAATCTACATTTCTTGTTTACCCGGTTGCCAGAGAGAACATAATAGTTTTATGGGTGAATTATTATGCCATGAGGGTCTGTGGCAAATCTGTAGCCATCACTGACCAATGTGATCGTACACCATATAGACATTTGAAATCATGCCTTTTGGTTTTAGAATTTAAAACCAATCCACAATTTAAATGTAGATCACAGATAACATACAGAAATGCTATATAGTTGAGAGCTATAGAAGCAACAGAAGGCTTAAATTGACAGCTGTCAATGACAACGCTATTGAAATATGATCATTGTAAGAAATCGAAAGCTTTGCAATATTGAAATGTATAACATGTAAAGCCCCATCGAAAAAAGCGTGTTTTAGTGGTTAACTCCTCTTGGAGCTGTGACTTTCACTACGAGTGAAATTTAGATTTTTGTGCAGTAAGATTTTTGAACCTTTTTCACCTTCCACTGTAGGCAGAGTGTCTCCATGCTTCCCTATAATCTGGAGTTGGAAATGTACGTACGACCAAAATTTGTGATGTCACAAATGTCAATCCTGTCATGGTCCACAATGCAAAGATGCAAATTATTGGACAGCAGCGTGTTAAACTGAAACCTTAGTGTACAGAAAGCTGACTAGTTGGTGGCGTTGTGACGGTTGATGTGTTGAACATGGCTGACCGTGCAGTTTTAGGGTGCAGTCCTGAGGTAGGAACTTTGTTCCACTCGTTACCAAAGGAGCCCGTTCTAAAACTAAAAAAAGGGTGTAATTTGTTTATGAAAATTGCCTCTGTACCTGATGGCACAAAGGGAATTTGTGTTTGTAGTGCACATTTTACCGATGACTGCTTCCAGAACAGTCATGCAGAACTCGAAGGGTTTCGCAGAGGGATTGATTTTGATTCTGGATGCCGTGCCGACTGTATATCCTGGGACCACAGAAGCAAGCATTGCTAATTTGCATCTTCATAGATTCTGGCATTCTTAATGAGTGTAAAGGTGTACGGATGCTACTAAGCCATTTTCAGTAGTTTATTGGACATTTTTTGCTGGAAAAACCATGATTGTTAAATTATTCAATGTAGAATATTTTTTAAGGCTTTAAAATACATCTGGCAGCGTACTATAATGAGCTTATTCACATGTGCATTGTTCACAATTTAAGATTTATGATTTATAAATGGGTCATGTTTTGAAACAATTGTACGTGTCTAGACATTTTAGGAAACAATGGTGCACTCACATTTAGGATTAATTCCAAAATGATTTTATGAATGAGGCCACTGATGTCTTGGTTTTGCGCAAAAACCTGCACCTACATTGCCATTTTCAGATTAGACTGTATACCCCCTGATTTAGTCTAACCACTTGTTGTAGGATTCAATTTCAGTTTGTGTGTATTTTAGCCAGACGCCTCACTTATCTTAATTAAGCCTCATGTCGCAGAGTAAACAGTATACAGAAAAGTAAACCCGCACGCTTTGGTTTTTCCATACGCGTCTGGGTCAAATTCCAACTCCACAAGCTGCTTGGTTACACCTGACACTGTACAAATATTAATAGCAGACGGCAGCATTCAAGCAGTTCAGGCCTGCCCTGGGTGGCAGCTGGAGTCCGGAGAGACGAGGCGTACACTTTAATAACACTCTTCTGTGGGTGCGGACGCACGTCAGCAGGCCGCTCTCCCATTGCTTTACCCGAGAATAAAGCCCTGTGGAATTATGAAGCCCGCTTGATGGACGCTTATGTGGGCGGCAGTGTGCTTCTGCGTTATATTCTGAAAGGGGCTGAGTAGGCCAAGTACGCACGACGGGGCAGCGATTACCTAAGAGGTTTTGTTTCTTGCGACGAAGGTGTCGTTTGGGTGGGGAGGCAAACGTGCAAATGATTTCCAGCGATGCGTCACAAACCTGTACTGCAGGAACATACTGGTACACTGTGTGCATTTAGGAAGACATTTGTACTACTTAATGATTACATTTTTCACTTTTGTTGGACATTATCACTGGAACTTTATTGAAAAGCAACTACACTGGAAACGGGTCACAGGTGGACTGACTTATTAAAAGTTCCTTTATCAGTAACTATTTATGTATTCATTTACTAAGTGTGTTTGACATTAATTTTGATTACATCAGTACAACTAAAGTCAACACTTAAAGGTGGAACTGGTTTGTCCTGCCTGCTGTTAAAACAGACCAAGGACCACACCTTATTTCATGAAAGCCTTTGAGCACATAGGAATGACTCAGTGTGTGCAAATGGCGCAAGTGAAAATAGGGTTTACCTCCATTTTTTGTTCTTCAACTGGAGAGTCCAATACTGCGTTCACTCCGAAGCAACAACCCTCGTAAAACCTGCGTTTGCCATTGGTGTTAAACGGTCAGGTCAGCTACGCAGCGCAGCCAGCTGACCGACCCTCAATCTTGTCGTCAGTTTTTGTCATTTCCTTAATCGGTGCTCCAAGTCTTATAACTTATAAAGGGGGAGACATAGCTCAGGAGGTAAGAGCGGTTGTCTGGCCGTCGGAAGGTTGCTGGTTCGATCCCTCGCCCTGGGCGTGTCGAAGTGTCCCTGAGCAAGTCACCTAACCCCCTAATTGCTCCCAACGAGCTGATTGGTACCTTGCATGGCAGCCTTTCACCGTTGGTGTGTGAGTGTGAGTGTGTGTGTGTGAATGGGTGAATGAGAGGCATCAATTGTAATGCGCTTTGGATAAAAGCGCTATATAAATGCAGTCCATTTACCATTCGCCCTCATGCACAAACAATTTTGCGAAACCTTAGGGAGTTTGTTTTCCAAGAGCCAGAATTACTCAAAATATTACTGAAACAAAGTAACGGAAGCTCCGCTTTAAATTTTTTTGCCGGTACAGAACATTCTCAGCATGCATGAGGAAAACATGGTTTGTTTACACAGGAGAAACAATGCTTTCCCTTTCATGCAAGCCTAACGTCTTAACACCATTAGAAATGTAATTTCACAGGCTAAAATGCATCTCAGTCATCGCTACAACATCTTGCCGTTAGCTGGTGGTTTTCTGTAGGCCTACAGGGCAGAAATTATACTGTCTATGTCGAGTCGTCGCTGGTGGACGGCAGGTCCCCTTGGCTATACTGTGGGACTGTTTGGCTAGTACTGGTCAGAGGACCATGCAGATGGGCTCATCTTGTTACAGAGAGCCTTTACAAACTGGAGATAATAACATTCCTATGCACACAGTGCTTTTGATGTGTATGCAACTGTGGAACAGACAACAATAATTCCTCTAGAGATTTTAAGTAAACAATGGACAAGCTATCTCATTTTTTGTTGTAACACTTTCAAACGGTATATCATGTGACCAGATTTATTTAAAATTTCACTGTAAAAAAAAATGGAATGAATGTAAAAAAAAAAATAGGCCAATGTGACTCAAAGTGTGTGCAAACGCTTTCATGAAATCAAGTGTGGTCCTTGGTCTTTTTTTTGCTGAAAAACTTGTTTTTCGTATTTTTTTAAATGGTTAACTCCTCTTTGAAGATTTGAAGTTTTAGAAGATTGATTTATGTACAGAACATGCACCAGAGTGCATTTTTAACATTCTTCCACTGTAGACAGACACTGCTTCTCCATACTTCCCTGTAGTCCCTAAAGTTGAAAATGTACACGTGCAAGCAAGATTTGTAATGTCACAAATATTGCGAACCTGTCATGGTCCATCATGCAAAGATATGTAGAATATAGGAGAGCTGATGTGGTAAACTGAAACCTTAGTGCACAGAAATCTGACTATTTGTTGTGACATTTGTTGTGTCAGTTGATGTGTTGAACGTGTCAGACTGCATAGTTTTAGGGTGAAATATTAAGGATGGAACTACTTTTTACCAAAGGTGAACCAAAGGTCCGTTCTAAAACAAAAATGCAAGGAATTTGCCTATAAAAATTGCCTCGATGTAACAGACAGCATAAAGGGAATCTGTTTTAGCGCACATTTTACCGATGACTACTTCCAGAACTTCATGCAAAACTCAAAGGGATTCGCAGAGGAATTGATTTTGAATCTGGATGCCGTTCCAATTTTATATCCCGGGATCACGGCAGCAAGTGTTGCTAATTTGCATATTCGTAGATTCTGGCATTCTCAATGAGGGCAAAGGTGTGGAGATGTTTATTGATCATTTTCTGCTGGAAAAACCATATTAAACAAATTATTTGATATAGAATATATTTTAAGGTTTTAAAACACATCTGGAGGGGTACTTTAAGGGGTTGATCCAGCATAATTGCAAACTACATTGTATCCACTAGCCAGCTGGCTTCTCAATACTTCCCTGAAGTATTGTCTTTTTTTTGTACACCATATGACCAAAAGTATCTGGACGCCTCTTGCGGCTGTTTTTTTTCATGGTTTGTGCTAGGCTCCTTAGTTCCAGTAAATGCAAATCTTAATGCTACGGCATACAATCACTTTCACATTCTAGACAATTCTTTGCTTTGCAGTTTGGGGAAGGCCCGTACCTGTTTCAGCATGATAATGCCCCCAGGCACACAGTGAGGTCCATAAAGAAATGGTTTTGTGAGAATGGTGTAAAAGAACTTGACTGGCCTGCACGGAGCCCTGATCTCAACCCCATCCAACCCCATCAATTGGAAAGCTAACTGTGAACCATGCCTAATCACCCAATCAGCACCCAACGTCACTAAAGCTCTTCTGGCCAAATGGAAGCAAATCCCAGCGGCAATGCTCAAACATCTAGTATAAAGCCTTCCACAGAAAAGTGGAGGTTGTTATAGCAGCAAAGGGTGGACCAGCACCATATTAATGCCCATAATTTTGGCCATATGGTGTACTTCTGCTTTTGCTGAATGATCTTGACATTGCATAGTAAGTAAAACACAAGTTCATATCTTTTCTTTGTTCATCACTGAGTATTGTCATGTTGAGAACACTCAATCACTGACATTTGTGTGATCATAGGAAATGCAGACAACTTTAAACATGACGTTTATTGCACTTGGACTGTAAGTGTCCTGTGATATTTCTTGTACATTTCTTACTAATTCATAAAAATCTGAAGATCTAGTATTCTCCCATCCAAATGTCAGCCATTCAGAAGTCAGTTTTATTACAATTGCCACAAACTCTTAAAACAGTACCTTTCTTAAAATGCTAAACTCTGAGGTAACCCGGAATTACAATTGTAGTTTGTAAACCATAGTCAAAGTATGACTAAACATATGACTCATTCCAAGATATTGAGGAATAACAATCTTCCTTGCATTTAAAATCCACTGCTTCATAAATATAACAACAGGATAAACAAAACATGTTCACTTAAAAAGTTCAACAAAAGTTGAAAGGAAAAAAGTTGAAAGGAAAAAGGCCATTAATAAAACTATTACAGAATATTTGTTCTTTTGATGCATTAAAAGTGCAGCCAATTTACAGCAGTCAGATAGCTCAAAATTTTGGCTATTTACAATAATCATTTTTAAATGGAATTAGCAATAAAATACCTAATGTATAAACCATTAAAATGCATTAAAAACATGGCATGAGGGAATTCACAGGCCTGTGAAACCTGTGGCCCATGTTAAGTGCTTTCAAGTACTTTCAGCATAAATGACTTTCAGAATTAAGTTTGTAAAAAAAATTTTTTTAAACTCAAGTTGGAGTGTATCAGGACAAAATGAAAGACTTTTCTTCATCTTTTTTCTCCAACAGTACTGACAACATGGATGATGAAAAAATGTAAAACTCCACAACAAAACTGAGTTCGAAGAGCTCCATATTGGCACTTAGAATCCACTCGAAAACAGCGGATAGGTGGTTGTAGAAGTGTTCGTCCTTGGCAAAAAAGGCACAGTCTAGTGGGGTTTAGTTAAAGAAAACAATCTTCTGCCCCCCCTCCCTCCTCCTCCCCACCACCCACAGTTTGGAACGCAGTGGGCAAGCAGAAGATGGCCGGTTGTTCATAGCACAGGGATGGTCCAAATTTGGTACCATACTGTGGAGGCCATCCATAAGCTAGGTAATCATGCCTTCAATCAACAAGATTACCTAGCCAGCAGTGCCTAAAACAATTACTTACCGTTTATCAAGAGGTTCAACATATCAGGACTGTCAGGATTTCAGACTCAACACGATACTCTTTGGGGATGCGTGTTTCTGTATACACAGAGGTTCCCCATTGTTTATTTTATAGTTCAGCTGTCGGTTGGTTAATTGGGCTGAGTGCAAGAAATGACACTAAAAGTGGAATATTGGTAACCTTTGTATCTTTTACACTTAATTTTCTGATTTTGCACACGTTCTTAACTCCGGTGTGAACAGAGTGGATGAGAAGGATACAGCAGATGGTGGCTATGACCTGGATGATAGTGAAGATGATGCGCGCGGGGTAGAGCAGGAACTCCAGGCCGCTGAGGGTGCACCTGCTGGTCAGCAGGGTCAGCAGCAGGCTGTAGAAACACAGGCACACAAAGCTGATCGCCGCTCCCAGGTAGTGCAGCGTCATCAGGTATCCTGGCTGGAAGAGAGGCGCAGAGGTCAGCAGGTTATAAGTGTACAGACTGTGGAGAGATCAGCCTTTAGCCTGTTACTGATCAGCAAGGGCGCTAATTGTGGAGAGATCAGCACGTTACTGATCAGCAAGAGTGCTGACTGTGAAGAGATCAGACCGTTACTGATCAGCAAGTGTGCTGTCTGAGGAGAGATCAGCCCGTTACTGATCAGCAAGGGCGCTGACTGTGGAGAGATCAGCCCGTTACTGATCAACAAGAGCGCTGACTGTGGAGAGATCAGCCCGTTACAGATCAGCAGAGATGCTGGAGGTACAGTATACACATTTTTTGTTGGAATAAAAGCATGAATGTAACTGTAAGTAACCCTGAAAACAGATAATATTAGCAGCGCACGACGCCGCGTGCAGGCTAGCCCCCCGTGGCCCTTACGTTGCAGTTCCCCGCCATGAAGGCCCCGCCGGCCACCACGCAGCCGAAGGCCAGGGCCACCTTGCTGAGGAGGGCCTGGCCGTGGTTCCGCTCCATAATGTGGGCGTGGTGGCAGACAGCAAACACCAGGACTGTGGGAGAAGAGGGCATGGTCGGTTAGAAGGGCGTGGTCTCTTACACCGGTAATTTTCTGCATCGTCAAACAAATCCCATGAAAAGACTAAAAAAAATGCTTCTGTCCAATTCTCGGCACTTTTTGAAATTTTCCTACCCCGTTTAGCGTTCAACCTGGAAAGTAATTAATTTCAGTTCATTAAATATTGCTCAGAAAGACATATTTACATTTTCAGAAAATGCAACCTATTATTATGAAAAACATGGCTAGTGTAGTTTTTATCAAATGTACTTAAAAACAGAGCAAATTGTTCTTTTAAATGGGGACTATTTTCAGTATTTCAGTGCCATGTTAAACTACTTTCCATGTATGGAAAATGCAATCATTGTCACTTTATAAAGCTGTTCCAGAAAAAGGCCAGGCTCTTGGTAATGGTGAATTATGCTGACCAGAGCAACAGTGTGTCTCTTTCACCTGTTTTCATACTTTTTTGGACAGTAATGGAGTTCTATGAGTTCCTGTATTGGCATATTGGCATCCTGTATATTGGCATTGACGTTGACTAGATGGACAATAATTGTTAGTAGGATGAATGCATAGTGAGTTGGACAGAAACACTTTCGGTTTTAGTATTTTCATAGGATATGTTGATGAGACTGGAAAAAAAAGAAAATTACCAGTTTTATCGTTTAAAACTGTAATCATCACAATCACTGTTACTCAACATAATAGAAGGACAGCAAGGGAGGCCATGGAAGTATAGTCCACATATCACACTATGGTTCCTGGTGTACAGCAGTGCAACACACTGGTCCTATTGCAGTATGGTATGTCAAGTCAAGTCAAGACAAGTCAAGTCAAGTCAAGTCAAGTAGAACTTTATGAGTTCTATAAGTATGATCATTTTATAACACTGGACTCTACTTACACAGGAAGGAGCCTGCATTTGTAATGGCCGTGAACAGAGAGTTTTCTGGTGCACTTCTTCCACTGGTGCTGCAAAATAGGAAGCAATGTTTTTCATTTGTGTAATTTTGAAAGGAAAAGTCATTTAATATGAGTGGCATTTTGTCCACATAGCAGTATTGAGATACAGCTCTGTAATTTACATTAAAGCTGAGCCAGCCAATCAGCGCTGTTCCTCCTTTTGTTTGGACGTTATTCAGCATTACTTCCTCTAAGTTTATATTTCTAATAACCCATGGATTCATACTTTTATCAGCATATGTAAAATCTTAAATGTTTGCTAGCACACACTGCTACAGAGTGACTTCATTTGAGACAAAAATTTGGGATATTTTAGGCTCTTTGAAAGAGTGTATAGAACAATACCCTTTTTAAAAAGCTGTATGCTAGAAAGAAATTTTAGGCAAAATAATGAGTATTTTGGGGTTTATGATGGATTTGTAGTTTTTCTCCTCTGGAAGTAGTCACACCATACGGTATCAGGCAACACTAATGGCATAGGTTTTTTATGTATAAAACAGACATCATTAGGGAACAAAGAGATGGGCCCTCGCAGATAGGATGGACATGCATACCCAGTCTAGGCCCAAGAGGGTATGCGAGGCTAGAAGACCAGTGCGGGGTGGGTTGCTGTACTGCAAACTTGTATTGTGTTTCAGTGACCTTCGCGCTGGCCAGTGTGATTACAATAAACTTTTACTTTCTTCAGTAAAGTGTTTGCTGTCTTGGTGAGTCCCGGCATCATCTTTCACTCCACGGGAAGAAGCTGGGTCCTCACACTTAATTTTGAAATATATATTCTATAAAACACTTTTTGGCTTTTTTACTTACACATTGTTTTTCTTTGTTATTTGTCAGTACCAGACTGACATTGTTGACAGCACACAGCAAAATGTCTTACCTTATGGTGGGAACATTACAGCATGCTTCTGAGTTATTGGAGTCACAGGAGTTCTTGTAATCCCTGATGATAAACCATACATATGGTGATAATTAGGCAGCAGTATGAAACAGGAAACAGGAAGCCTGCTGTAGAGCTCGGGAAACCAGTTTTATAACCAGTGATCAGGTCCACATCACTGGTGTGTCAATAAATTTGCTTGCAAGGTGTCTTAACATAAGAACATAAGAATACATAATGTTGGAGTACTCCATAAAGGCTGGACTTAAACACAACAGTGGTCTATGGCCTGGAATAGCTGTTACACATATTGACAACTGTGTGAAAAATAATTTCTGATATCAGTATTGAATTTCCCTTCCACCTATGCCCCCTTGAATTTCTGACAGAAGATAACCTGGACAATCCAATGTAGTTCATTTGAATAACATTTGTAATTACTTCAGTTGTTTAAACATTCTGCTTTAGTAAACATCTATGCGCTTAAAATGTAGTGAACAGAAGTGAATGGTATGAAGATGGGGGACTGTTGCTGCTCTGGAAGGAGACCACTGAATTCACTCACCAGTTGCTAAGGGGGCACACATGTTTATGAAACACAGCCAGGCCATATCTGTAAGAGACAAACACACACACACACACACATGCACGCACGCACGCAAACACACACACACACATGCACACACACACAGGTTAGATATGAACATGAACTTATTGCCATTTTGTTTCTCTTGAGTTGAGGCCATCCAGACATTCATTTTGGATTGAGAGGCTCAAGGCTCCCACCCGCAGTCCTGTCAAAGCTGCACAGCTGCACCTGTGAGATCCTGTCCGTTTAATGAGTAACCAGGACCTGGGTGGTTGCTGTACAGAAGCTTGTAACTGGAAGATTAAACTTCCCTCTCCTAAATCATTCCATCAATCATTATGGCCACAAATTTACTGTGAGTCAGCGTAGGGAAACAAAAATTCCTGTATGGAAAAGCCACATATTTTCCAGAAGTAATGAGAGAATCTTGGAATATTGCATCTCTTGGAAGTTTTGGAATCTATCATTAGGGACAACCTGGAATTATTAATGGGAAAAACAGTACCGTAAACAATGGTTACATTCCTTGGTGTGGCAAATATTTTTGTCTATTGTTTGTCACTGACGTCACAGATTTCAGTGTTCCACCTAGCTGACACAAATTACATGCTATACAGAGGCTACAAACTCATCTTAGACAACAGGATATTTAAGCAACGCAGAACCACAGAAAAGGCTAAACAAGGGTGTAATTGGACAACAGTGCCCATTGTACACCAACACCAGTAATTCATACCGTAATACAGTAATACCTGTGGTTTTGCCTGAACAATTGTTGAAGTTCATATTTATTGTGTGAAGTATCTGTGTTTCACATCCAAGAACATCAGATAACACAAATGTTAAGTTTTCATTTTTTAAAAACCTTTGAAACCTCTCATTATCTTTCATTATACTTTTCTGTCCCCATCAAGGCAAATGGCCCGATGCCTTGAAAAAACATTTACTCAGTTACTGAAATATCCCCTTCCATTAGGCGTGTGTGTGGGTGTGCGTGCATATGTGCCTGTGTGTGTGTGTGTGTGTGTGTGTGTGCGTGCGTGCGTGTATGTCTGCGCGTGTATGTGCGTGAGTGTGTGTGTGCGTACATGTGTCCGTGTGTGTGTGTGTGTGTATATATGTGTGTATGAGCGCATGCCTGTGTGCGTGCGCATATGTCTGCGCAAGCGTGTGCATGTGTGCGTGTGTCTGTGTCCGTGTGTGTACATGTGTGTATGAGTGCGTGTGTGTGTGTGTGTGTGTGTGTCTGTGTCCGTGTGTGTATATGTGTGTATGAGTGCGTGTGTGTGTGTGTGTGTGTGTCTGTGTCCGTGTGTGTATATGTGTGTATGAGTGTGTGTGTGTGTGTGTGTGTGTGCGTGTGTCTGTGTCCGTGTGTGTATATGTGTGTATGAGTGCGTGTGTGTATGCATTTGATGTGGAGAGCCACTGAACATATAAAAAGTCAAGATGTTCAGACGTTTCACACTAAGTAAACATTTCAGGTGCAGCATCAAGCAAAACCAGGAGAGAACAATGCACTGTGTGGACTACAGAACTGCCATTTATCCCCTCCACAGGTACTTAGTCTCGCTCAATTCTGTGGACTCATCATTTTAAAATGCTCTGCCAGCAATGTGTTTTTTTTGTTGTTTTTTTTTGTCATGTTATACCTGAATTTCACAACAACGGGAAAGTACTATTGAAATAGCTATATATAACTGGAACGGTGAAACCCAAGGGACCTCCATTTATCAATGATATTTCACAGCACTAATTCATTACGTTACATTACCATCACTTAGCAGACTCTTATCCAGGGAGACTTATGGAAATGGAGAATGTTAGAGTTCATGTCAGGAATACAAAAGTGCAATATCACCAAGGGCCTGTTTATTATAAAACCAGTGAACCAATCAAACTAACATTATTTTATTATATTCATAAAACTATCTCATACATTAATTCAATGTTTTGTTTTTTTTTTTTACTTTTGAGAAGCTAAATCATTTGTTCTGAATGTACAAGTCTACCCATATGTGATTCGTGAATTTTCTATATTGTTTCAGGTTTGATATATTCCTGACTATATGTGTTATGGTCAATGTGTTATAGCCAGTGTGGTATAGTGAGTGTGGTATAGTCTGTGTGCTATAGTCAGTGTGGTATAGTTTGTGTGCTATAGTCAGTGTGGTATAGTTAGTGTGCTATAGTCAGTGTGTTATAGTTAGTGTGCTGTAATCAGTGTGGTATGGCCAGTGTGGTAGTTAGGTTTAGGACCGCACCCTCAATTGCTTCATTTCCCTCTTGACGTCTAGGCAGAGATATGCAGAGGTTTCTGTGTGATAGGCATGTTTTCTTAAACAGTCTGGAAATGGAGCTTTGCATTCTTTAACAACACCATGTCACACATGATGACTGATTGGTTCATCCGGTTGGTTCAATCAGTGGCTTGTGTAGAGAATCGTTTTAACACAGAGAAAAATGTTCCCAAAATTTCTGTTGAAAAAATATCCCCATCTGCACTGAATAGTTACATAGTGAATAAAATTCTTCCAGCGAAGCACATTGGATACTCACATTGAACACCATTGTGCCTTTTGGCTTGGATGACTTTTAAATTTGTCTTTTTTTGTTATAATTATTCGATGTGTGGTGTATGTCTCATTTGTTTCGTTTTAGAAAATTGTACCTGTCTATGTCCTTGACCTTGTATTGCATTTTAACTGGATATTGTGTTCACTTATTTGTATTGTATGACAGTTGTCTGTTTGTATCCTTGTGTTATTGTTGTAACAATGTTTATGCTGCTTTCTTGGCCAGGTCACTCTTGAAAAAGAGATTTTAATTTCAATGAGACTTTTACCTGGTTAAATAAAGGATATATATATATCTCCTCCATGTGTTTTACTTTTTGTAGTGAACTTCTATGTATGAATTTTCTGTTTTTCTACTGGTATTGTTTTATTTGATGCCTTATGGGCAAGGCTGCCCGACACTGTTCCTGGCAATCTAACGTCCTGTAGGGTTTCACTCCAAAGCACACCTTGTTCAACCGCGAGAGATCTTGATAACCTGCCAATTTGTAGAACCAGATGTGCCAAATAAAGATTGGAATGAAAACCTACATGATGGTAGAAAGGTTTTGAGACAGGCTTTAGCTCTGCCCGTAGGTGTTCACTCTTGGTTTAGCTACTTGGAATTTCCTATCTGATGTACCCGGTGGGAGGTGTGAATCTGATAATAGTGGTTATTGATCCTGTTTGATTCTGATGAAGACATCATGTATGTCCAAAATGTTATTCTGTTTTAAATAAAGGCTGAAAACCTGTGTGATTCAAACCGATTCCTTCCTTTCCGATCTCTATGTTTTCAACCTTGTTGGATCCATTAAAGTTTTACTCTCCCGTGGAAGCTACACTCAGCGTTCTGTCACATGCAAAAAAGAAACTGAACAGAAGACTTGACACACAACTTTTCACAGGCAGCCAGGGAAATTTACATTCTGCCTGACATTATATGTTATCTTGGGTGATAGCACGTTCAGTTACAATTTATAGCATTTACATAAAATTTGACATAAATTAAAGTTGTGGGGAAGAAACACAGATAAAATGATTCACTGACTTCTAAAACACATTTAAAGTCAAGTTAAATTAAGAGTCTGTTGTTCTTTATATAATAAAATATAATATCCAAGGCTCAAGACAGCCAGGATATACGTGCGTGACCTGAACCATTCAAGCCCTCATTAAAGTTCTGAACTGTTGAATTGAACTGTTCATTCCTTGTGTACTAAAATATAAAAACATTTTTGTACACAAAAACAATTTTAACTTTGGTTTTATATTTCAGCTGGCATTCACCAGGATATGTTCAAATACATAGCAATGATTTCAGGAGCCCGTTGATTTCTGAAAAAAGTCGCAGTGAATACATTAACTGCACTTACACAGCCCAGGAGCCGACGAAGGTCACAGTAGAGAGGGTGATGGGGAGGAGGACCCACCAAGTCATGTCTGGATGGTGGACGAAATGGACCAAGAGCACAGGACACCGAAGGACTCCCAAATTCAACCTTCCAAGGAGAAGCTTCCCAAATTCCACCTCTGGGTTTTTATCGACTGGCTGCGTATAGTCACATTCCTGTAATTATATAGCTGAACAAAAGGGCTTGTCGTTATTTTTTATTCTTCTTCTCCTGTCTCCACACTAAACTTTCCAATGGCAGAGACGCAGAATGCCTCGTACCTGCCAATGGTTTCCTTCCCCTCCCTGTGAGGGATCATGCTATGAGGAGCACGTCTGTAACTCTTTCAGTTCCAGTTAGCCACTCCCCTCTCAGATTCACTGCACCAATCCCATGAGCTACAGGTAGATGAGGAGGGAAAGGTCCCACCTCCAGGGTTCTCTCTGTGTTTAGAAAAGCCCCTTGGGCTCTGAAAGCCATCAGGGAGGCCAGTGTAGAGCCACGTTAACTCTGTACTTTGCCATGATTTGTCCGGCCGTTTGCTCTCAATGAAAACCTATCCTGTCTAACTTGTGCACTTCATTTGAAAGGCATTTGGCAACAGACTGTTGAGGTTTCTGAGGTCATAACTTAACCAGTTGAAAGGGCAGTGAGGCCACCTGTCAAAAATATTGGCCTACCCAGCTGGCTTGCATAGAGTGTGACATTCTCTAAAACATGTTCCGAAAACTTGCTTCTAGTGCTCCAACCTAAAGACCTACCACAGTTTTCTCAGTGTCTTACCGAGTCACACTTCACATAGCTGTCCCACAGTCAAGATACAGTTATGATTTGGCTTACCAAATGGGGAAGAAAAAGCTTAGGCTCTGAAGAGTTTAGATTCCTGTTTACTCAAATCACAGCACTCAAGGTCCAAGAACGGCTGGTTTTCCTCCCTACCTTTCCCTGGGAGTCAGGTGTGAATACAGACTGGCCAATCAGTTGCACTAAAGGATGCAAGGCTTACAATCATAGGCGTAGATTTCGGGGGGGACGCAGGGGATACCTTCCCCTCAATATTTAGAACATGTGTATTTGTTATAAAACATGAAAGAAGCATACCGCCATAAATTGATGCAGAAAAGGCACAAATTGGCGCATAAAAATTCACCAGAATGCAGGAAATTAAGTGTTTGATGCTCAAAATTACTAAATGAGTCAATAATAGTGTAATTGAACCTTATAAACAGACATTCCATGTCTGACATGCCCTACTTTGTATTTAACTGCATTAAACAGAGGGTAGCTGTTGTATTTAAATTTTAATATACCATAGGATGGCCTACCGTGTATATTTTCACTTTCATAACAAACTACATTGTATGACATGGGGTGTGTTATATTTTAGTTCACTTTTCAATAACAATGCCATGTTTGTGCAGACTTTTACATTTCAAGCAAGGTAGCAAGTGTATTTCATACTGGTCTGAGCATTTTAGTTAGCAGGTTGCTCATCGTAAAAATAGTTCACTGTGCCAAAATACCTGCGTAGCGGCATATCATTTTTCCCACTCATTCAAACGATTCAGACCACAGAACTGTATGCAGTGTCTTGAAAAAGTATTTCCTTCCTTATTTCCTCTATGGCATATTTGTCTCACTGAATGGTTTCAGATCTTTAGATAAAACATAATATTACTCAAAAGGAAATAATTTAATGGAAATTATTAATGGTAAAAGTTATCAAACACACCCATGTGAAAAAGTAGCAGTAGCATTAGTCTATAATAAAATGATACTTCACTGGATCCAAATATAGTTTTTTTTTTTACCCAACCTTCTAGCAATATCATATTTAAAATTAGAACAAAACATAGCTGTGTATAAACAATTAGGAAAACAATGTTCAATCGACCCTCACGATATCACAATATCTGCATTTACCCTCCACTCCATTCAAAGTGAATTCGCTGCCAACCGTTGGACATCTCTGAATTATAGGTGGCCTACACGGTGCCGCATATTTAAAGTAATGTTACATATTCTAAATTAGATAAACCAAACCAGACAGAGAAAATAAATGTGTTATGTTACTCTGTTTTAGGAAAATTAACGGTCTCTGTTAAAAAAATCATTTTTTCTTGCAGGACATTTAATGACGTCATCATAGAGGTCCTGAATTTCAAAACAAATGAAATGGCTGCGATCAGAAGATGGAGTCTGTTACAGATCTTGTGGTCACGATCGGTTGTGTGTAACAGGTTCGTCTTTTCTTGCTTTTCGCTATTTAACGTGTGCTCTAATGCTGTCTGATATCGAATTCTAACTGGGCAATATAACGCGGTGAAGTCATTATAGGGCCCCATTGAATAGCGAATTAGCTCAACCTTAGTTGGGCTCACTTGATAGCCAGGCAGCAGCTAAAGCGACCATCTTCCAATTATTAGGATGCTTCTGGGAGTAAGTGAAATTAGACAAATTTAGGAAAAACTGTAACGTTAGAGGGAAGAATAGCCAGCAACGACCGCCAGCCTTCTGATCGATTTGTTGTGAACAGATGAGCACATGTGTGCTACGAGCAGTATTGGCGCTAGCTAGCAGACATCATTAGCTAATGTTGCATTATTCAGGGTGTTTTCACATGTAGTTCTTGTTAAATTAACCGAAGTCTCTTCTTTTAAAGTGAACCAGCTATAAAATAAACTATTTTTATGTGTTCACATTTTTACGTGGACTTGAAGACAGAGGACGTGGCTCTCTTTCTGGTCCATTTAAGCATTGATGAGATCTCTGACCATTTGTTCATATAACAGCTCATTTAGAACTCTCTCACCCACTCCTGTAGCATTGGATAATGGGCAGGAGTTGACACAAGTAGTACGCCACTACACCAGTATGCATTAACAGCAAAAATATTAAAGTGCATGGCAATTCTATGTACTTAGAATATAGAATATATAGTCATTTTCACTTTCATATTTCTTCCATTAATGTCATTAATTCCACTTATGTCAGCCCCTGATTTAGGGTCATTTTATTTAAGATGGCCTCTGCCGATGTGTTTATCATTTGGTTGGGCTACATTTTGAGGATGTTGATGCAAGAAAAGCACAGGTTTATTCTAACCACACAATTCCCGAGAACAACACCTGTAGCCATTCTGCTATTTCTTATTAGCTGGGTACGCTCAGAAGTCACTGCAGCTGCATAGAATCCATGTACGGAAAGTCTTGAGGTATTAAAGTGTACAGCAAATGCACAAATCAAGTGGTGAAACGAACTGTGCTGAGACCGTCTCCTGAGGTGGTCCGGGTTTGGTCTGTTTCAGTGGGGTTTGAATTCGTTTGGAGTGTTCACATAAGCACAAAAAAATGCTGAGTCATCGGTCTGAGTCCACTTGAGAGGCTGAAATGAACCAGGTGTGAAAACTTAGTATTCTCAGATGGATACTACATCGGTGGATAGATAGATGGGAGTGTCAACGCCAATAAATTCCAATAAATTGGTTGCTAGCTATCTATTACTGTGTCTTATATGTGTTTTAAAATGTATAGTGTCAACTTTTCTTAGCATGTTGTACAGCATATGGTATTTGACAATGTATTAAATAAAATAACTAAATCATTTTCTATTGTAGGCTTCCCAACAAAGGGAAAAATCGGTTCTACTTAACATGCTACGACCAAAACAACAGAAGAGCACAGCTTCTGTACCAACCAGGTGTGAATCGCCTTTTAAGTCAGTACTGATTTACCTGAACCCAGTATCAACAGTTTTTTTTTTTTGTTTACACAAATCTACAGCATGGTGAAAGTATTCAGCCTTTAGCTTTTATAGATAATGTGAAGTAAAAAGTTACTTTTCTTTGCTAGTATGTACTGTAGGCTACTCCTGCAAGTTATTCTGCTAGGTTGTGTTCACATCCGCCTTTGCTTTGCATCCTCCTTTGCTGTTTCAGTGAGAAGCTTGTCAGTTCAGACTCTGGACACTCCAAATCCCAGGAGTTTGAAATTCCTTCCGGGCAAACCTGTTCTGGGAACAGGAACTCTGGATTTTCCCAAAGAGAGCACAGCTGAATGCTCTCCATTAGCCAGGTTAGTATGTTTATCAACAGCATTTAGTTGCAAAAGGAGACTTACGGGTGATTTGATTGAGGCTTCTAAATTCATAAAGGGGATTCACAAATTGAACTTCAAGAGCTTCTTCAGGTTGAGTTCTGTAGGTAGAATGAGGGGACATAAATGGAAATTAGCAAAAAAGCAAATCCTATACAGACATTTGAAAGAATAATTTCACACAGAGAGTAGTCAATGTGTGGAATAGCCTGCCAGGTCACGTAGTAGAGACAGAAACTCTAGGGATTTCCAAGACCAGGCTTGATACGGTGCTAGATACTATCTAGTCTGTAAGTAATCACAGCACTAGGTACAGTTTAGTCAGGTGAGCATTTTTGGGCTGAATGGCCTGTTCTCGTTGTTATGTTATGTTAGGTTATTTTAATGCAAGCAGAAAATATAACTTCATAGCGAGAAAGGAAAAAGCTATTTAAAGATCTTAGTGAGATGCAAGAGATCATGGCTCTTAGCCATTTGATAAAGGAGTGAAAGGGTAGTTTAAGAAAGTCTAATTAAATGTGTGAACTTAAAATAAGGACTGGTTTTAAGCCTGAAGCTCATATAGCATGCTCTGCTGTGTCCTTATGGGTTGGTCAACGTCATGATCAGTGTAATCACTGATCGAAATACCAAACATACATTCACTTTGTTTCCCCAGGGACCTCTTTCAGGTGGAAGGGGTAAAGAGTGTGTTCTTTGGCCCTGACTTCATCACAGTGACAAAGGTACCTCTTCTGGTTGTTAACCTTCCTGTTGTCCTCGGGGTCAAAAATGACCCTTTCTAAGTTTAATAGCAATTTAAATCTCCAAAATGATTTTTTTTTTTCAGTATGAGATTTGATGACTTTTCCTGGAGTTGATCATTCCATGAGAAAAACTTAAACATATTTGTTATATTTTTATAAAAACGGGACACCGTCATGGCTGAAAGATTGTATTTTGTGTCTTTTCTAACCCAGAAGTTATAACATCTAATGTAGCAAAAAAAAATCAATTATGAAGGTTTTTTCTACTAAAAACAAGTTGTGTAGACTGAAGAAATACAGTCCTTCTGGACTGTGAAGTAGGAAAACAGGAATTCACCAGGGCCGAAGGTGTGCTCCTGTCTGTGGTACGGCACTGATACTGCACGCAGGGAGAGAGAAAGAGCGAATCTGTTTGAGTTGATAAAGTGACAGAAAACCTGGCGGAAAAGCCGAAGAGCTGGTCCCACTGGTCCCGCCGTGTTTGCTTTGTTTTGACTTTATTTTGGTTTATTATTTTCGCCGGGAACCCTTGAGGGGGAAGGTGGAAGATTTTATTGTTATGAATTTGTTTGACGTTTTTAGGTGTGGAATATTCTCTCTCTCTCTCTCTCTCTGTCGCAATTAGAACATTACGGTTAAAACCAGTATTGCCACATCTTCCCACAGGGTTGTCACACAGTGTGTGATGTATGTGATGAAGAATGCTTTAGATACTTGCAGTTTCTCATGACCTGCTGGCTTCATAAGGGCTGAATATAGGGTCGATCTACAGGTTTGTGGTTTAAAAAAAATAGACTATAAGTAACTCCAAAGCAGCTTGTACAGCATGGCTGGATCATGAGATCATGACAAAGCTCTTTTGTGAAATGCGTCAAATTTTAGCTTGCAGTCATTGACATTTTTACTGTATTGAAATTCACACCATAATTTACACAGCACATACAAAAATCTGTTTCAAAGCTCAAATGAATATTTGAAAATGATCTTGGGAAGAGCTAAATCAAATGTGACAATACTAAATATGTACAGAAATATGAGGAAAAATGAACTTCGCACAGTTCCCTTCTGATGAGTACAAGACAGACATTTAATTGTCTGTCTTGTACTCATCAGATTCATTTAGATTAATGTTTTATATTTGGGAGACAAATATTAACATGGAAGTTTTTTTGCATATGGGCAAACACTAAGTGAATGTGAGGACACGAGTCCCAGCATTTACTCAGTACTTGAATAACCTTGAGAACGCCCTACACCTTCATGACTTTGTCTCTCTGAGGTCTCAAAGCCTGAAGGACTTTGTAACTGAAGAGTGAAATTGCTTGCCATAACCTGTAGCCTATTTATTGCTGTCTAGTGTGTCTCTTGTTTTAAATTTCTGTTCTGTTTTAACATGTTAGCTTTTGTAACTCTGTAATGGTGTGCTGTCTTGGCCAGGTTACCTTGAAAAAGCGATGTTTAGTATTAAATATTAATTCATGTTCATATTGTTTGTAAACAGAGGGATGATGATGTGGAGTGGGCAGACATCAAACGTAATGTGATTGAGGTCATCACTAAATTCTTTGAGAGTGGAGGTCCCATAACTACGGGAGAGGTGCACACAGAAAGTGGTGAGCATTAAAACACTGACATCCTTACTGCTGGCCAGTCTGCACTGTGTACTGAATGTCTGTGCATTGTGCTTTGGGTGTTTGGGTGTTTAGTCAGGAAAATGGTGAGTGTTGATGGGCTGAATGACCTGTTCTCGTCATTATGTTATGTTATGTTATGTTTATTTTGTGTGGTCGTTTGGATTTATTGAGTCCTAGTGCACTGCATTATGCACATATGTAAAATTTAGTGTAAGTGCAACAAATTATATTTATGTTTTGCAATTAATGAAACACTATAAAGTGGGGTGAGTTTTGGCCACCCGTTTCCTGTTGTCCAATAAAGGAATGGAGTGAATGGGAACATAATTGAGTAATCCCAAAGTTCAGGTAATGGACCATAATTTGTTTCAGTCTATGTAACCCAGCATGTATATTTACATTGAACATCAGAATTTTATTTGACATGTTTTCCCAGGCCCGTCAGAAGAGGATGAAGATGAAGTTGTTTCCATGATTAAGGAGCTTCTAGACACACGTATAAGGTACAACTACAATGCGATATACTAAGAGAGTTATTCAAAATTATTTATGTGACATGGATTGATCATTCCAGCTGATTTAGATTAATATTTCAGCAAACAGACTACATGAAGTGCACTTACTTATAACCCTAAAATGAGACTCAACACACCCAACACAGGGCAGTGAGAGCTCCTCTTGTTAGAGCTTCTTTGTATGTTATCTCAACAGACCTACTGTGCAGGAGGACGGTGGTGATGTCATCTTCAAGGGCTTCGAGGATGGGACGGTGAAGCTTAAGCTGGTGGGGTCCTGCACAGGATGCCCCAGTTCCGCAGTCACCCTCCGGAATGGCATCCAGAACATGCTGCAGTTCTACATCCCCGAAGTGGATGACGTGCTACAGGTGAGCAAAAACCAGGAAGCAGGCTCAGCCGCAGATGTTGGGTTTGAGAAGCTCTTGCATTCCTCTTGTACACTACACATCCGTGTTCTAAGAGGCTCTAGTTGTAGGCTGTACAAGGCGTTTATTTACGATGGCTGTGCCAGCTGTCATTCTGCTTCAAGCTGCTAGTGATACAAAGACCTTTAAGTGTTAAGATTGGTGTTTATCACTGGTTGTGTTGCTCAAGCAGTGTAGCACCAGTGCTAGTGTTCAGTACTGGACTGATCCAGCTTCATAGTACTCCTGTTGGGAGAATTAATTGAATAAAAATCTTCAGTGCCATAATGAGTTAGTAGTGCGACAAACTGCAAAACAAATTTTCCTGTACGGCAGCTATGACCCGCAAATTCCTTTCTGCATCTGAGTGACAGGACCCCCTGACAATGCCTAGTGACAGCAGATGAGCATGGCTGTGTAGAGGGGGAGTAGCTCAGTGGCTGTGTAGAGGGGGAGTAGCTAAGTGGCTATGTAGAGGGGGAGTAGCTCAGTGGCAGTGTAGAGGGGGAGTAGCTCTGTGGCAGTGTAGAGGGGGAGTAGCTCAGTGACTGTGTAGAGGGGGAGTAGCTCAGTGGCTGTGTAGAGGGGGAGTAGCTCAGTGGCTGTGTAGATGGGAGTAGTTGGGGTGATGTTAACTAGATTTAATCCAGTCTCTCAAGGTGTTCAGTCGCATTTTATCTTGCCGATAAAATTAAAATCCAATCCCTATTCTAATGATATGTGTCCTCCAAAACGTGGTGTCACTAGATGCTTCTTTTCACTGCACACTACAGCTAAGCTCACATAGAGTGGAGTTGGGGTCCACAGGCACCTGATCAACCAGCAGGCGTCGCTAGATAGCAATGTAACGCCGAACCCTATCCAACTGAACCCTCTCATACTCTGGGCTACGCAGGCGGCAGTTGGACATTGCCCTATGGAGCTACTGGTCACTGGCATGGTCTGGATTCGATCAGAGACTGTGGGGCTCATCAATGCACCACAAATAAGGGAGACTTTGTTGTTGTTGTTTTTTTCACAGGTGGAAGATGAGGTGGATGAAGTGAATGAACGCGTTTTTACGGAATTGGAACGGAAACTACAAGACTCCTAATGCTGTCCGCTTCCCGACCACACGTGCAGTCTATATGCATGTGCACACCTTACTAGCTAAATGGTTAGACCTTGTATTGTACATTTAGGACCTTAGTGCAATATTTGTTTGCAAGTCAAGTGTCTTTTGAATTGCACTTTCCAGATATCTCAAGTCATTCTGAAAATCCAAATGGAATTTCTGAAGATTGGTATAAATTTAGAATCTGTTACAGAGAACCAGATTTTATTTAGTGTTTTGTCACGTGCTTCAGGTGAGACTGTAAATACTGACAATTATTATTATTTTCAGGCTGTTATCAGATGGGTAGGAAGGCACTTGTGTTTCTATCACACGGCAGTTTGATGTAAAAGGCTATTTTTGATGGAGGTTTTCTAACAGGAATGCACAGGAAAACTATGGTCTTGAAGTCTTCCTCAAAATGACTTTTCCATTAAATTAGTTTCTAGAATGCTCTTCTGTAAGATGTAAAGACCCATTTATGTCAACATCCATTGCTCAGATTTTAAAAGTTTAGCGAGTTATTTCCTGCCCTTAAATAAAATGGCTCAATTGCTATTCATCTATAAGTCTGAAGTGTTTTGTGAACTTAAGTTTAGTCCCTACATTACTGTTGGCTGGGCATATATTCAGTCCATGCCACAATGGTTAAAGTGGTTTTGTCTTTCAACCTTCATTCTGTAGTTGGACAGATCCTGCAATGTCTTCTTCACCAATATATATATATATATATATATATATATATATTTACTGATTTTCACTATAATTCATCTATAATTTTCTAATATATATATGCATTTAGCCTGCATTTTAAAAGTTTTTTTCCCCCACTACCCTTAAGTCTTAAGTGCTGTTGGTGCACGCAGTGCCAGTGGTAAGCAGTTAAAGGAATTTAACCAGTTACACAATTACCCAACAAATCAAACAATATGTGAGTACACTCTTAATGAAAGATTTCATACTAGTGCTGTCAACATTAAAAGACTTAACATAAAAAATACACACAACGTCTACTTTTCCTGAAGGCAGTCACTGCATTTATGCCCTTGTCACTTGTCAATGAGGATACTGAGGTACTTGTACTCAGACACCACCTCAATCTCCTCTCTTTAAACTACTGAAGGTTTGAGTCACATGGGATTCCGTCTGAGGTCAAAGATCAGATCTTTGGTCTTGGCTGTATTTAAGTTCAAATGTGACGCCCTCACGCCACTCTCTCAGTCTCTCACTCAAAGGCTGAGGAGAGAGGAAATGAGAGAACCCGTGGCAGAGCCAGCTAAGGGATGAGAAAAGGAAATGGATAGGATGAAGAGTGGAAAAGCAGTGGTGACTGCAGACAGGAGAGGGAGAAGGAGGAAGGGAGGTTGGGGAGGAAGGGGGAGAGATGGAGGGAGCAAGCGACTAAAGTGGTGATCCGATTGGTGCATATGGATCACTGTGAAGTCGGATGAGGAGCAGTTTCTCACGGTGATGGGATAGAGGAGGTTGCCTGCTGAGTTGGAGTAAAGTGGGGTTGTACGAGTGGGGCAATGGCAGGAAGACAGTTGACTGGAGGCTTCCAGGCAGATGTTGAAGTCTTCCAGTAGGATTAGCGGGGAGCCATCCTCAGGGAAGGAGCTGAGGAGGTCTAGTCTAGCTCATCGAGCTTCCCGGAGAGTCTGGTGAGCAATAGATCGCAACAATGTAAAGATTAGTGGGATGAGTGACATTGATGGCATGACACTCAAAAGAGAAAAGAGAGAGAGCTGAGAGAGGATAGACAGAAGGTGAGTTTTAGCCTGCATTATAAATTCTTCATTATCATGAGATGGACGGGGCAATATAATTACAGTAAATAACTATAATACTAATTAATAATACATTTACCAATTTACTTATTTTTCATAAATTATCCTTTGCTTTAAGTGTCCATTGGTTTTCTTCTTGCCATGGGCTGGTTTGAGCAATCCCACTTTGAGAGCTGTGTTTGGGAACAGTACTTAACCTGGGGCTTCGGGGGGGCTTCTGATGGGAAACTCTGTAACGTGGTAAGTTTGCTGCAAATATCTTGAATATGTTGACGAAACGCCCAATGTAGCTACAAAAGATAATTATGAAAATATGGCATTTCTGAAGTAGATTTAAAATATGATCAACAAATCATGTCGAAAAGCAAGGTCAGCAAACAATTATGTATATTTCTGGGTGAGGAACTATCGATGTCTTCACCACCTTTCCTCCTACAGTACAGACGCTGTACCACGAGAGGGAGTGAAAGGGCAATATAGTAGTCGCAGCGAACAGAGCCATGTATGTGTGATTTCTGTCCTTAGCATACGGTGTAGCTACAATCAGCTTTTTTTAGTCGCATTTGTTTAAAATAACTAGATGGTCCAATGATACTGTTGTGTAACCGCACGCACGCAGCGCTTCGTGCATTTACAGCGACGATTTACAGCCCCGATATCTCAGAGAATAGGTCATTTTTCCAGACTATAAGCAAGCCCGGAGAAACAGCGCGTGCGCAGAGCATGGACAGCGCATGCTCTGTGGTGTTTTCCAGTTTGTACATCTGTCTCTGCCGGTGCATGAACAAGACGAGGGTAAGCTTAGTAGCAATAAATTATGTCATTTTTGTTTGTGGAATAAGTGCGCTTGAATTCCATAATACACAACAGGAGTGCATTGTAGCTGAAAAATAATACGGCTGAGGTATAATTTTATCATGCTGCTTTAAACCAGCTCGCTATGTACCTATGATAAATAGTATTAGCTAGCTACTAAGGCCTGGAGCCTCGGTTATCCCATTTTGCACGAAAACAAAACACCTCGCTTAGGCGGCGCAGTGGCCAGCCAACTCATTTTAACCCATATTGCTAGCACCAGATGGGTCATCATCCTAATCCACATTGGTAGCACCAACTAGCTCGTTTCGGTTAAACCATATTGCTAGCAGAGGCTAGGTATAGTCGAACTCATGAACTGCGAGCTCGGGCGCTAGCAATACATTTGATTTGCATTTATTTGGATTTATCGGCAAATTTGTAGACTTCTCTACTTTCGATTGAAAGTCCTGTAGTTATTGTTGTGGGATCCCCCCCAACAGCAGCTAACGAGTTACATTTTCCGCTTGGAGTTTAGTTTAACACTTTATCCGAACATGTTAACGTCATAATGATAACCCACTAGCTAGCTAGTTTAACTTGTTTTGCCAAATGTATTATTTTGGTGTAAGAACTCGCTAGCTTCATTGCAAGCGTTTGCATTTATACAAGTTAATTAGACCTTGAACCATATACCTTGCTAGCTAACTAGTTAATTCATGTTAATTCCTGAATGCGCCAATTTCTAACGTTAGTGATTTTCCAGAAGCAGTCTGTTATTAATCTTTCTAACAGATAAGCAGCACGATCTGTTCTGCCAAGAAACCTGAGACCTGACCCATGGCTCAGTTTGGGGGACAGAAGAACCCCCCGTGGGCGGCACAGTTCGCAGCCACCGCGGTATCTCAGCCTGGACACTCAGGACAATCGCTCGACTTGAACAGTTTGCACTGTAAGTATGCCTAGTGGCTTTAAAATCCCTGTTTTTTACTACGTGCTCTGTAATGTTTAACAATTCCGTTAAATGTCGTTTATATTTCGTTATTAAAATTTAGACTCGCTTAGACATAAATACCTTATGTAGACAAAATAGCTTATTTTGGAAATCTAAAGGGCACGGTGTCATCATTATATGTAGTTCCCAGAGATTCAGTCAAGATCAGAGGTTGGAAGCGTAATGTACTAAAATGAAACTGAATCTAGGGGTTGGCTGTGTCCAGTGAGAAGCCGCGAGTGTTATGAGATGTAATTGGATCTGGCGCTTACATCTCACTCCTGGTTGAGATGTTGCTGAGAGAACTCCATAATCCCTTTACTCTTCTCTGTCAGATTAAGGACGACTATATGTATTTTTTTTAATGCGTGATGGCACTTATTAAACGAAATAGCCGATTTCTGCAAATGGTGGTTGGGACTGTGCGTCTAGTCGAGCGCGACTTAGTGGTTTGTGTTCTTTGCTAATAAGCTAACTGTATTCTGTGAATCATTCAACCTCATCCTATTTATTTGTTGTGATCTGCACCATGTGACTATAAAAAGTGGTTGGTACTGTACAGTGTGATATGATATCCTCTCAATTAGTGGGTCTGTTCATTCATTCTTCATACAATGGTTCAACTTTTAATTAAGAAACCCAACCTGGATACCTCTGCTATCCATAACTATAGACCCTAACATTTATAAGTGTCATTTTCTCACTGAAGGTTTGTCTTCTGATATTTAGATGAGTAGTTTTAACTTTGCTGAGTAAGAAAAACCTTTCTTACAAGAAATTAGTATCTGGATCGGAACACTAAAGCTGCCCTTGCTAAAGGAGCAAATTACTTGTTGATGAGTGCTGGTGGGAAAGAAGCTTCATTTTTACTTCTTTTAGACTTTAGGTCTGCATTTCCTGCTGTTGATTGGGTCAGTCAGTGTTGATCAATTGCCTAAGAACTTGGCTAGGTCTTGCTGAACGTCTTCTGAGTCATTCAGTTCTTTTCTCTCTGTGATGGACAGTGTCAGTGGCAGTTGTATTATGTGTCTTTCCCTGTTCCTTTAATCCCATGTAGTTCTGCAAGGATCCATATTGGGGCCAGTATTATTCGCTGTTAAATGCCCCCTTTTGGCCAAATTGCATGAGAACACTGCATTCATTTCTTTTCCTTTTATGCAGAACGTGCACTGTCAAGCTCAATGCCAAGTAAAATAGCTATTTTTCTTGAATGTTTTGCCATTTTTAAAAAAATGTTTTGAATGTTTATTGCTTTGTAAGCGCTTGGAGTTTTCACCAACTGAAGTTCTGCTGCTGAGTTCTTAGCAACAGCCAGGTCCTATTCTTGTAGTTTTGTATCTCAGGTCCTCCCTGATAGTCGAGAACATTCTTTTCATCTTTGAGTCAAAGCTGAGTTTTGAGTAAAAAGGTATCACAGGCATGCTACGAACATTGCAAGACTGCAGATTCACTATTAAAAACAAGAGGACTGTATTATTTCAGTCTTAGCCTAGACTGGAGGTGCAGGAGTTTTTCGAATAAAATGTAAAGATTTTATTTATTACTTTGTTGGCGTTGATGTACTGTGCTCGCCGTTGAATGCATTGCTGAGTTACACTCCCTACCTGCCACAGTGTATCTTTAGATCTTTATAAAAGTTGTGTGTGTGTAAATGGTAAATGGACTGCATTTATATAGCGCTTTTATCCAAAGCGCTTTACAATCGATGCCTCTCATTCACCAGAGCAGTTAGGGGTTAGGTGTCTTGCTCAAGGACACTTCGACACGCCCAGGGCGGAGTTTGAACCGGCAACCCTCCAACTGCCAGGCAATCGGTCTTACCTCCTGAGCTATGTCGCCCCGTGTGTGTTAGTCCCCAGTGAAAAAAGAGCTTTCTCTGTGCAGACCCCCAAATGATATGCTTCAGTCTCTAGTTTCGAAAACTCATATTTTTAAGCTTGATTTTTATTCTTTGTTATTATTTTAATGTAATTTCTGGCATTTCTATTGTGTGACCTGTTTTCATGTTGTTATTTCCATGGCTCTAATATGTCTTTGCTTAATGTGTTTATTTTTTGTTATGTTATAGGTTGTATTATCTGCAAAGTACTGTTAATACCTGTATTATTATTATTATTATTTGTTGTAGTGTGTCAGCGGCTGAAGGTTAAGATATGTCATTGGGAAAAGTGCTAAGCATTGTTTTCTCTCTCCTCTCTGTCTCTTCTGTCTTTCTCTTTATCTTTTCCTCTCATCTCTCCCCCCTCCTCTCTCTCTCTCTCTCTCTCTCTCTCTCTCCAGCTTTGGGTGTGCAGCAGCCCTCTCTCCTGGGTGCTTCCCCATCCATGTACTCCCAGCAGTCTGCGCTGGCAGCGGCTTCTCTCAACTCGCAATCAGCCGCCAACTACCAGCTCTCCCAGCAGACCGCAGCTCTGCAGCAGCAAGCAGCAGCCGCCGCAGCCGCTGCCCTGCAACAGGTCAGCTCCTGAGAAACGTCCCCTTGGCTGTAGCGATGCGACAGGCGCTGTAGTGGCGTGACATCCTCTGTAGTGATGCCAGACGTGCTGTAGTGATGCGACATGCACTGTAGTAATGCGACATGCGCTGTAGTGATGCAACATGCACTGATGCGACATGCGTTGTAGTGATGTCGGACACTCTCAGTAACGTAATGTGCTTGTCTGACATGTCCAAGCAGCACTGTTCTGCTGCAGTATTAACCCTTCTGAAATTTCAGTCCCAGATCAACTCCGCCCTGCAGCAGTATCAACAGCAGCAGCAGCAGCAGCAGCAGCACCAGCAGCAGCAGCAGCAGCAGCAGCAGCCGCCGCAGCCACCACAGGCTCCGCCTCCACAGCAGACCCTCTACAATGTCCCTCACCAGGTAGTTACATGGGGGAGTTACAGGAACGCGGGCCTGTTGCACTTCTGCCCTGAAAGAGCAAATATAAAAGCTTAGTCCCCATGCGTCAGGGCAGCAGCCAATCAGAGACTCAAATGAAGACTTCCAGTGAGATGTCAGTGACTGTGAGCAAGACCATAAACAGCAGTTGGACATTGGACTGTGAGTACAGCGTACCACCAGGGATTTAGCACATGGTCTTTGGTAAGAAAAGTGAAGCACACTGTGTGCTTTCACCAGTGCCCAGGCTGTGTGCTGTAATCTGCATTCCCATTGGCTTTCGCCAGTGCCCCAGCTGTGTGCTGTTAGCTGAATTCCCATTGGCTTTCGCCAGTGCCCCAGCTGTGTGCTGTTAGCTGAATTCCCATTGACTTTCGCCAGTGCCCCAGCTGTGTGCTGTTAGCTGAATTCTCATTGACTTTCGCCAGTGCCCCAGCTGTGTGCTGTCAGCTGCATTCCCATTGCCTTTCAGAATATTTCATGCCCCCAAGACTAAATGTTTAAAAGGATTTTGACACTGATACAAGGAAATGACGCATTTTACAATGTAATAGTTTATTGTCATAAAGCACAGACAGGATGTTAGTGATGTATTTGACAGTGTGATGGCTTATTGTAGTATAGCAGAATGTGAGCAGCCCACCTGCTTCAGCTGAAATATGATTCTTCATCGCACCATTTCTCTTCCTCAGCTGCCACAGCCACAGCAGGCCTTGCTTTCACAGGTAACTGCAAAACCCTAAACGCAAATCGTAATGCTAACACTAACACTACACACTAACCCTAATGTTAACACTAAACACTAGCCATTACACTAAAGCTAGCACGAAACACTAGCCCTTACACTAAAGCTAGCACGAAACACTAGCCCTAACGCAAACACTAACCCTACTGCACTATATCTGCTCTCCTTCTCACTTGTTCAACTGCATTAGCTAAAGATGCCATATGGGAAGATCTTTTTAATTATTTATAAAAAGCACTTTATGCCGTATGTCCGGATAGTGAAAACGAATCTTCCATCTGCGTTGTCCATATTTTTTTGTGGATGTTTACTGGTAGTGTTTCCCTCCTGTGCTGTGTGCTGTGGTTTGGCTTAATAAGCCCCAGCTCTTCCTCGCTCACACCCTCCCCGTGTGAATTGCCTCGTGCTCGCAGCCCCCTGTGGCCCTGCCGACCAGCCTCAGCTTGTCGAACCCGCAGCAGACGGCCCAGATCACCGTGTCCTACCCCAGCCCCCGCTCCAGCCACCAGCAGCAGGCGCAGCCCCAGAAGCAGCGCGTCTTCACCGGGGTCGTCAACAAGCTGCACGACACCTTCGGCTTCGTGGACGAGGACGTGTTCTTCCAGCTCAGGTACGGGGCGGGGCAGGGCGAGGCGGGACGGCCCTTCTGCTCCGCCTCTGGAAGTGGGCGACAGCGCCACCATCAGCACAAATAAGGCTGAGACAAACCAATAAAGACGCAGTCAGCTCCCTGTTGATCACTCAAGATGACGAGTATTTTGCCACCCTCACATTTTAACACCCGTTTCTATGGGAGGGCCTGAAATGTCCACTATGATTTTTCCAGTTTGTTCAACTCAGTGCTGAGTTTTGACACACCACATGTCATTAAATCTGTATGCTGTTCATTATGTTTGTAGTTGTGGCACTCTAACCAGTATACGGTTGATTTGTTTGTTTTTTAATAAGTTACAGTCCTGTTATAAAAAAGTTTTTTTTTTCAGTGTAATTCAGTTCCCATCAAACAGTTTAAGTCCTCACAGGCATCTTACAAAAAAGCTTTGATTCAGTTAGCATTCAGTTTTCTTTTTCCCAATCGCAGTTTGGCAAAGCAGATTTTGGCTATTTTCTGCAAAAGTGTGTTATGAGGAAGATAATTGACGCCTGAATTAAGGCCAGAGAACTGAACATCAGTGCGAACTCTTTCCAGTTGAAGTTGTGCAGATGTTGCGGATTTGAGGTGATTGTGCTTGTCTTCGTAGTGCTGTGAAGGGGAAGACGCCCCAGGTTGGTGACCGGGTTCTGGTGGAGGCGGTCTACAATCCCAACATGCCCTTCAAATGGAACGCCCAGCGCATTCAGACCTTGCCTCAGCTGGCCTCGCAGTCGGTGAGCCGGCCGGGTCCAGCAGGGAGGGGACAGCCGTGTGTGTGTGTGTGTGTGTGTGTGAGACTATGTGTGTGACTGTGTGTGTGTGTGTGTGTGTGTGTGTGACTATGTGTGTGACTGTGTGTGTGTGTGTGTGTGTGTGTGTGTGTGTGTGTGTGTGTGTGAGACTATGTGTGTGACTGTGTGTGTGTGTGTGTGTGTGTGTGTGTGTGTGCTGTGTTTGTGGGTGTATGTGTGTGTGCATGCTGTATTTGTGGCAGTGTGTGTGTGTTTGGTTTGTGTATGTGTGTGTGTGTCCATGCTGTGTTTGTGACTGTTTGTGTGTGTGTGCATGCTCTGTTTGTGGCAATGTGTGTGTGTGTGTGTGTGTGTGTGTGTGTGTGTGTGTGTGCATGCTGTGTTTGTGAGTGTATGTGTGTGTGCCCATGCTGTGTTTAGCAGTGTGTGTGTGTATGCTGTTTTTGTGTGTTTGTATGTGTTTGTGACTTTGTGTGTGCGCGTGCTGTGTGTGTGTGTGCATGCTGTGTTTGTGAGTGTGTGTGTATGCACATGCTGTGTTTGTGAGTGTATGTGTGTGTGTGCATGCTGTGCTTAGCAGTGTGTGTGTATGCTGTTTGTGTGTGTTTGTATGTGTGTGTGTGTGTGTGTGTGCGCGCGCGTGCTGTGTGTGTGGGTTAACGGTTTTTCACTCCTCTTTTAATCCCCATGTAGCTACAGCAGCCTCAGCCCTTACCTCCAGTCTCCCCACAGCTCGTGAGCTTTTACTCTGATGCAGGATTGCCCCGCTACTCTGAAATGCACTCCGCGGTGGACTCGAGACAAAATGTAACCCTCCCTCTCCATCCCCCTATCTCTCCATCCCTCCATACTTCTATCCCTCTATCCCTCTGTAGCTCTTCCTCCTTTTCTCTCTTCTCTCATGGCTCAGACAGCCCATCTCATACCGCTTGACTCCTGTAGCTTTGACCTGTGTTTTAAGTTTCACAGCTGCTAGCTGACTGTTAGAGGAAGCGATTGCCCCTCAGGAGCACTCTGCTGCCCCCAGCGCAGGAGCTGAGAGGAGTGCGAAGCTCAGGCTCTTCCTCCTTGGTCCCTGTGTGTTTCAGGTGCTGTGCTTGGGCCTTCATATAGAGCAGGTGTGCAGGTGATCCAGCCGTTATGAGCAGTAGGGCTGTTTAACTGCAGCAGTGTTACCCGGAGTCCCGTAGCGTTCTCCCGGGAGGGAGGGCTTCTGCAGTTGGGAACCTCCCTGCATCCTCGTTGCGGTTTCCGCAGGTGTGGCTGTTTGCACGCGACAGCGGCGCAGTACCCCTGCGCTGGAGCCGCTGCAGGTCGCCCGAGGCATGCACCCTCCCAGAATCGCCAGGATGTCCTTTACTGAGACAGGCCTGCAGTTGCAGTTGAGCATTTCAAAATTTTTGGAGTGAAAAAGAATATGTTAGGAAAACATTTCAAATAAGAAAAAAGGGTCAGTGGGGAAAAAAATCGAGTCCAAGTGAAAGCAGTTGAAATGCAAAGGGATGGTATGAACGAGCTCTCTGCACTAACTACTCTTCTTTGGGTTCAGTAGTCTGTGAGTCATTTGTGTTCATGGATGTGATATCTTTGCTCTAGTAAATCTTACAAAACTATCTTAACCTTCCAGGGCGCTAATGCTGGTTTGTCTCTTGTTCTGTTTGAGTTCTGTCACCAGGAATTAGAACAGCTTCTGTTCACAGAAGAACCCTTATGTCCTACAAAACACCATAAAATCTTGATTATATTGTAATGCTAGTAAAAATTTGTATCACGTTATTTTTAAATGGGCTGCTCTGATTTTATAGCGGACAAACCTTAGTTTAAATTAACCAATAATCAAATGTTAATCACCAGTGTGTCCCCTGGGATTTTTTTTGTTTTTTTTTGTTGAGTTACTCGTTTCAACAAAGTTATTCTGAGCCAACATCCCATAGCTTTTAAAAAATGACTGCAGTGACTCTCTTTCTATATCCTTTTCAGAGTCCTGATATCTCTGTCCTCTGAACTTTCTAGCTTTTCTTTACATCAAATACTCCTGATTTTCCCTTTTTGTGCTGTTTAGCTAAAATGCAATGCTGACTGTGTTTCATATGAAAAGTGTTGTTCAGTTTTGTGCTCATTGTTTGCATCGGCGATAAAGAGCTTGGTGTTAATGAAGCGTAGCTGCGTATGTTACTTCCGGTTTCGTGTCTGTTCAGTGGGCTGGTCAGTCTGACTCTGTGATACAGCTGTACTTTCATGACGCATTTAGTTTTAAGTGGAACACTTTCGCACTTGCATACTCATTGTGTTTTACACCTACACACCCAATGCCTGTAAGTTAACCTATTTTTGATGTGTGACACATCAGGTGGAGGATTTTGTAGTGTTCCTCCTGTCATAATGAAGAAAAACAAATCCCTCAGAGTTTGAGAGTTTCAGAAATACGCAACATTTTAAGTAAATCTGCTTTTGTAGGTGGTTTTTAATTGAAATATTCAGACTCCTTTGATAAATCTGTGCTTCATTAGGGATGCTTCTCTTTCTGAAATGCATACACACACAGGCCTGCTTTAAGAAAGTGTGAAATGTGACTGTGCTGTTACTGACTTGTTGAATACTGGTATTGACTGACTGTATTTGACTGTGCTGGTACTGACTGACTGTATCTGACTGCTGGTACTGACTGTATTTGACTGTGCTGACAATGACTGTATTTGACTCTGCTGGTACTGACTGACCATATTTAACTCTGCTGGTACTGACTGTATTGACTGTACTGGTACTGACTGCCTGTATTTGACTGTGCTGGTACTGACTGTATTTGACTGCTGGTACGGACTGTGACCGTGCTGTTGTTGACTGTGCCCAGCGGTGCACCACAGTGGTTCGTGGTTGGATTGTCCCTCTCATCACAGCTCTAATCTGGCCTCTAACCCTAATCCTGACCATTTCTGTGCCTGAGCTCTGGCTGCAGTGCTGTCAGACGAGACGATGGCGTGCGTGGGCGTGCCGCTTTCTCCCTGCGCTCTTTCCCTGCGCTCTCTCTGTCTCTGTGCCGATCTCTCCCTGTGCGCTCTCTCCCCCTGTGCTCTCTCCCCCTGCCCTCTCTCTCTGTCTCTGTGCTTTCTCTCCCTGCCCTCTCTCTCTGTCTTTGTGCTCTCTCTCCCTGCCCTCTCTCTCTGTCTCTGTGCTCTCTCTCCCTGCCCTCTCTCTCTGTCTCTGTGCTCTCTCTCCCTGCCCCCTCTCTCTCTGTGCTCTCTCTCCCTGTGCTGTTCTTGCCCTTAGCCCTCTCTTCCAGCTACAGATACTGCAAATGTCAGCCGTTCCCAGTGTGGACTAACCTTATAAAAATCACTCTTAGAAAATTGGTTCAGACTGAAGAAGGGTGGAGTGGTGTTAATGAGGAGTGTAACCCCTCCCCCCCTCTCTGTCTGCCCTGTCTCAGAGCCAGCCCCCAGGCCCCGGCATGATGAAACCGGCCCCCACCATGCTGCAGTCACTGCCTCCGCCCACCACCTTCAGCATGCCTGCCCAGGGACCGCCGCCCTCCCTCCTGCAGGCCCAGCTCTCTGCAGCCTCCCTGGCCCCCCTGCTGCAGAACCCCCCCCAGCCCCTCCTGCCACAGCCGCCCCCCAAAGGTAGGTCACGCCCACTTCTGTGACATCACACCTGAAGCTCTTTAATGGGCCTCAGGATGAAAGTGGTGTTCTGGTCTTATTGGGGGGTTTAATAGTTGATTGATATCTAGTAATGAATATTGCAAGCTGCTCGTTTCTTAGAAGTTGTTTAGTTAGTTGATTAGTCTAAACTGTGTGTGTGTGTGCACGTATGTAGAGTGTGTGTTTTCAGGAGGCTTGCTTCAGCCCCCTGTGAGGATGATGCCGCAGCCTCAGCCAGTGCGTCGGCTGGAACCCGCTCCCCGTTTCCCAAACCGCAATGACCGCCCGGAGCTCATCCTCAGGAAGGACGACCGCAGGTGAGCTCAGCTGCATCGCCATGTCAAACACGCCCTCATCACCAGAACAACCACGCCCCCATCGCCATGCCAACCACGCCTCCTTCACCATGCCAACCACACCTCCATTGCCATGCCAACCACACCCTATTGCCATGACAACCGCGGCTCCATTGCCATGCCAACCACACCATCGGCATACCAACCGTGCCTCCATCTCCATGCCAACTACGCCCCCATCGCCATGCCAACCACGCCCCCATCACCATGCCCATCCACACCCTCATTGCCATGCCAACCGCACGCCCTGTTGCCATGCCAACCACGCCTCCTCCTTCTGTTGTTGAAACATGTTTCTCTCTCCTGCAGCCGCGAAAGAGAGCGGGAACGGCGGAGGTCGAGGGAGCGGTCTCCCACACGCAAACGCTCCCGAGACCGCTCCCCTCGTCGGGACCGATCCCCCAGACGTCCCCGCCGGGTGGTCCCGCGATACACCGTGCAGTTCTCTAAGTTCTCCCTGGACGGGTGGGTGGAGTCCCAAAGCACCTGCACCCCTCCTCAGACACTGCTAGTATAAGCAGGCATCTCCTGCCGTCCATATAAGACTCACGGAAGCTTGAATCTCACAGAAAACTCACAGGAGCGTGAATTTTTCATTGCTGTTTTTCTGCATGGAAATGATGCTTTCGCCGAAATCATACTCAAGTCTGCTTCTTTTCGTTTTTTCTGAGAGATTTGTCAGTTGTGTCCCATTTGGAGTAATGTAGTTCTAGCTTGGAAAGGAACATTGAAAAAGAATTGCAATAACAGGAAAAACCTGAAATAAGATATTACTCTCAATACGCTCCTGGAAAAAGTGCACATTTTTACAGTCTGCTGCAGCATTGTCTGCACAGGTTGTATATTGAGCAGAAATGCTCGATACAGACATGCATCTAACAAGTATTGACTTCAAATTCCGTATTACACAAATAATGTCCTGTATTCCATCTGGTGATTTTATCTATAGATATGTTCATGAAAATTCGTGAATACTTATTTCCGCACATAAATACTGCAGTCAATGCTCTGTATTGGACACAATTGCAAAGTGGTTGGTTGCAGTACTGTGTAAATGTGAATAAAGTGCGTGTGTAACCCTGTACTCCTGGCTTACTAGTTCTGGGTAGGGCCTGCCAGAGGGTTAGGGTTAGTGCTTGATAGGATATATATATATATATATATATTTATTTTTTATTTTATTATTATTTTTTTTTACGTGATACCAATAGGAGAAAAGTGCTTCTGTATCAGACAGAGACTTGACTCCCATCGTACGAATATCTTGATCATAGGCAGTGGGTTACTTGTTTTCCTGGCATGACCGTACTTCTCCACCTTTCCGCAGGTACAACTGTGACATGATGGAGCTGCGGCGTCGGTACCAGAGCCTCTACATCCCCAGCGACTTCTTCCACGCGGAGTTCACCTGGGTGGACGCCTTCCCCCTCCACCGCCCCTTCCAGTTCGGCAATTACTGCAACTTCCACATCATGCACAAGGAGGTGGACTCGCTGGTCAAGAACACCGCTGTTCTGGACCCGCCGGATGCCAACCACACCTACAGTGCCAAGGTAACCATGTCACTAAGGTAACCGTGTCACTCACCCTTGTACAGTGCTAAGGTAACTGTCACTCAGACTTGTACAGTGCTATGGTAACCGTGTCACTCAGGCTTGTACAGTGCTAAGGTAACCTTGTCAGTCAGACTTGTACAGTGCTATGGTAACTGGACATAGCTTATTTAATGCTGTGGTAACCATATATGGCTTATCTACATACCTCCAGCGCTAATGGTTCCTCTCGAATCTGCAGGTGATGCTGCTGGCCAACCCGAGTCTGGACGAGCTGTACCACAAGTCCTGCGCCCTGGCCGAAGACACACAGGAGCTGCGAGACTCGTTCCAGCACCCTGCCCGCCTCATCAAGGTGCGACAGCCTGCTGGCTCAGGGGCAGGCCCCCGCAGAACCGCTACGCCACGGTTATCTTCCGTTTAATGAACGATTGAAGGACTAGTTCCACAGCGCTCGAGAGCCGCTGTGGTGGAGAGCCGCCTGTGATGTCAGAATCCTATTCCATTACTGAACCCAACGTGTGGAACAACCCTAACTGAGGATGGCTCTCCGGTCTGTTCGTCATTTTATAAATCTTCTTATCAGAGACCTGGTCAACTTAGCAGCAGCAGTATACGCCTGCACATTAAAACTGACTACGAAAACAACTCGGCGGAATAGTGCACCCAGATGTAAAATATTAAGCAGCAGGGTGTTTCTGATTGGCCCGTCTGTATGTTGTGCTTGCAGCAGGATGTTTCTGATTGGCCTGCCTGTGTGTTTTGGTGTTTGCAGTTCCTTGTTGGGATGAGGGGCAAGGACGAGGCCATGGCCATTGGGGGGCACTGGTCCCCCTCCCTGGACGGCGCAGAGCCTGAGAAAGACCCCTCCGTGCTCATTAAAACAGCCATACGTTGTTGTAAGGCCCTGACAGGCATTGATCTGAGTTTATGCACGCAGTGGTAAGTGCATGTTCCCGCCGAAACTTTCCAAATTTGTTCTGCTTTGTTCGTTCAAACGAGTTTGAGCTTTTGATGGACTGCCCTAGGCCCAGTAACTAAGTGCATATGGACAGTACTGAACCGTGTCAGGGGTCTCTCCCCAATCCCGTTTCCCGATATTCTGAATGCTTCTTTTTGTCCTGGTTCAGTCTTTCATTTGCTCTTGATTTATTTATTACATTTATTTATTTTATTATTTATTTATTGTCTTGCTGGCTAATGTTGTGCTGCAGTCCCGTCGTTTGAATGCACCGATGCTACCACTGCCAGGAGGAGCCGCACCAGTATCCCCCTCTCTTACTTCCTGTACTTTAAAATATCTTACACATTTAACCTGCTTTTACTGTGTCTTTGGTTCAGTGTCATTTTAACAACTTTGGGCCTGTAAGCCCCTCTGTGTCTCAACGAGACATTTTGCAGTCACACTGTATGACCCCCTGTTAGGTGGAGAAATTCTGTGTGACCCTGTATGGTGGAGAGGGAGTGTACCCTTGCTCGACCATTTTTTGCATTTTGCCTGTGCATTTCCACAATGTTTGGCTGGTGTTCCCCGTGAGAATCTACCATGGAGATCTGCAGACCCCTTTCCCCCTTTTAAAAAAAAATGTTTATAAAAAAGATTTTGTGGGTGAGGAGGGGCTTATTGTCACAGTGATGAGGTGGGCGGGGAGCTCAAATGTTAAGCTGCACCCAGAGGAGATGGGTCGAGGGGTGGGTCTTTGGTCTTTGTGGGCGGGGCTTGTTAGAGTGTGGGTGGGGCTTGTGAGATGTCTGACGGGATCTTTCTTTCCAATGCGCCTCTTCCTTTGCGACAGGTATCGCTTTGCAGAGATTCGCTATCACCGCCCTGAGGAGACACACAAAGGGCGGACAGTCCCCGCTCATGTGGAGACAGTGGTTTTATTTCTCCCGGATGTTTGGCATTGTCTTCCTACCCGCTCAGAGTGGGAGGGGCTGTCCCGCGGACTCAAGGAGCAGCTGGCAGAGAAACTCTTGGCTGAACGAAAGGAGGCTGATGCAGAACAGGCACTGAACGCTAATCCCTTTCTCCTCATTTCCGCTTCTCACAGGCACAGGAAACACACACGCACACACCTATCGCACGCAACACACAGGCCACTCCCACCCCGCCTACTTCCTCCCAAACCCCCCCCCTTCCCCCGTCACGCAGGCGTCACACACAGTGGGAGGAGTTTAGCTCGTACCTTCGCCACACTGCCTCAACCGGCAAAACAGTTTCCAGCTCGTCCATTGGAACCCAATCTGTGTTCATAATATTGAAGTTTATGTAGCTATTATTTTGCTACAAAAATCGGTTTTTAATTTGAAAAATAACTGCTGGGATGCCAGCTGCAAATTACCAAAAAAATGATTAAAAAGGTAAAAGCACAAGGTAGTAATGAGCTTTTAAAAAGTATGCTGGAACCTGGAGCGCCAGTTGTGTAAATATGTTTGTTTTAGCCCCATTTTGTTTCCCTTTTTGATTCCTTTTAATTCAGTATCTACTGAACTCCAAAACTCCCTGAGTCCCGTCTCTTGTCTGTCGAGTTTTATTGTACGGTACTCCCTGATTGGACTGTACTTAGTCTCTTGTGAAGCGCTTGATTTTTCCAGGGAAGTTGGTTGGGTGAAGAACAGCCAAATGTTACTATAAGTAATAAGATTAATGATAATGATAGAGGATGACTGCTAGGCCCAGGGGCTCTCACTGACACACACAGAGTTTGGAAACCAGCTTTGAGAGAATCTGTCCGACACACCTCTTGGACCTACTGTCATTGATTACCTTTTTGTGTTCCACAGAACTGGCTTTGATTGGCTGATGGGTGGCATTTTGGTTTTGTGAAAGGGTAGAGAGCTTCCGTGTACCCTAGCAGTGGACCTTGAGAAACCAATCGAGAACTTAATAGGAGGAGGCAATGAGACAGTTGTGACCTTGCTGTGACCTTTCTACTTGCACGGATCTACTTTGTTTCACGTTTCACTGATAGAGGGAGTGGTTAGTTTACCCTCTTCTTGTCTCGCCCTCTCTCTCTCTCCCTGTCTCTTTCTCTTAACTTTGCTTCCTCCAGGACGAAGAGGAGAAGGATGAAGAGGATTCGAAGGAGGTCACAACTCCCACTCACTGGGCCAAACTTGACCCGAAGTCAATGAAGGTAGGAGACTGATAAACTTTGACTGCATTTAAAAAAAAAAAATCAATACCACGGCACCAAAAATGAGCTGTTATGCTGCTTTTTCTCTATGATATCTGTGCTTTGAATAGTTTCCCCTTGTACTTTGTGGTAATTATTATGGCTTTAATTGTGTTGGAAAAGTTTATATTGGGGACATGAGTAGATAAGATGAAATGTGACATGGGAATTTGGCTTTGTTCTCAAAAGCTGGGCTGCCCAACCCTACACCTGGAGATTTACTCTCCTGTAGGTTTTCACTCCATCCCTAACACATCACACCTCAGCCAGGAGCTAGAGGTCTCCTTGAGCTGCTAGTGAGTCAGGTGTGCCAAATTAGGGTTGAAATGAAAACCAGCAGGATAGTATTGGGCGGCCCTGACCTACCGTATGTATGTTAACATGTTCTCCTCACCCACAGAAACCTTAAAGGAAGTGATGGGGTATGAAGGGGAGGTTGTGTCAGGTAAAGGTGTAAAGCGGGTGCTCTGCTGTGCTCTCTACAGGTGAATGACCTGCGGAAGGAGCTAGAAAGCCGAGCTCTGAGCTCCAAGGGGCTCAAGTCCCAGCTGATCGCCCGCCTCACCAAGCAGCTGAAGGTGGAGGAGCAGGTGGAGGAGGCCCAGGAGCCGGAGAAGCCCGAGGCACCTCCTGTGGAGGAGGAGGAGCCGGCCCGCTCCGAGGAGGACCGAGAGGTAGAGTGGGCAGCCCTGCCGAATCTCAGCTGCGCAGGTACACCTGTCCTGCCTAATCTCAGCTGCGCAGGTACACCTGTCCTGCTGAGTCACAGCTGCGCAGGTGCACCTGTCCTGCTGAGTCACAGCTGCGCAGGTACACCTGTCCTGCTGAGTCACAGCTGCGCAGGTACACCTGTCCTGCTGAGTCACAGCTGCGCAGGTACACCTGTCCTGCTGAGTCACAGCTGTGCAGGTACACCTGTCCTGCTGAGTCACAGCTGCACAGGTACACCTGTCCTGCTGAGTCACAGCTGCGCAGGTACACCTGTCCTGCTGAGTCACAGCTGCGCAGGTACACCTGTCCTGCTGAGTCACAGCTGCGCAGGTACACCTGTCCTGCTGAGTCACAGCTGCGCAGGTACACCTGTCCTGCTGAGTCACAGCTGCGCAGGTACACCTGTCCTGATGAGTCACAGCTGCGCAGATACACTTGTCCTGCTGAGTCACAGCTGCGCAGGTACACCTGTCCTGATGAGTCACAGCTGCGCAGATACACCTGTCCTGCTGAGTCACTCTTGCGCAGATACACCTGTCCTGCTGAGTCACAGCGGGGTTGACCCACTTTCTGGGAAGGGAAATATTACAAAACAAAACAAGTTAGATTCTTACGCCCAACTTCCATATAATCAGCAGATAATTTCCCTCGTTTTGGTCTGACTCAGTCTTAGACTGAGGCAGACAGAGGAAACTGCTGGTGTAGCTGAGCTTTGCTGAGTAAAATGGCGTGATTTCCCGTCAGGAGGAGGAGGAGAGGGCTGAGCTTCGCTGAGTAAAATGGCGTGATTTCCCGTCAGGAGGAGGAGGAGAGGGCTGAGCTTTGCTGAGTAAAATGGCGTGATTTCCCGTTAGGAGGAGGAGAGGAAGCGGCAGGAGGATCTGGAGCGGCAGCGGCGGGAACGACGCTACGTGCTGCCCGACGAGCCCACCATCATCGTGCACCCCAACTGGGCCGCCAAAAACGGCAAGTTCGACTGCAGCATCATGTCCCTCAGCGTCCTGCTGGACTACCGGCTGGAGGACAACAAGGAGCACTCCTTCGAGGTGAGCCGTCTCTGCTCTCCCTCTGCATCCAGCCACGTTAGGCTCGTTATCACTCGGGGAAATGCCGATAAGCACTTACAATCTCCATAGATAAGCTGTAAATACTCTGGCAAACACTCCTCTCCCTTTAAGTCTAGCTCCATTAAGATCATTATCACTAAGGCAAGTGACATTAAACAGTTACACATTACGTTATATTACATTACAGGCATTTAGCAAACGCTCTTATCTAGAGCGACTTACATAGCTTTTTTTTTTTTTTTTTTACTTTCTATGGATAAACCTTATACTATACTGGATTGGCTGAACAGCGTGGCTACTGTACAATATGGTAAACGAGTTTCATACAAAAAAAAGGATGAGATTCTCATAATATGGCAAAGATGGAGGTTGGCTGAAAAGCTGAAGTACTGTTTGGAAAGCCATATACACCACTTCTGAATGTGCCATTAAATATCACTTCTGGATTGCTTGAGAAATCCACAATTTCATGGGAAAGATTTTTATTTCCAGTGTTGAAACATGTACATATTAGGCAATGAAAGCTTGTACTCTAGAAAGGTGACCGACTAGATAGGGTTCCCTCATGAGTAACACAATATATATGTGGCGTGCTACTTAAACTACTTGCAGTGCTATGAAGTTTGATCTCCCTGTAAGTGTTTGTGCACTTTAATTTCACTTTTATTGTTGAATGTTATTAGTGACAGGTCATACGAGTCAGCGGCTAACCTGCAGCTGGTCTCCATGTCTTCGGCATTCCAGGTGTCTCTGTTTGCTGAGCTCTTTAACGAGATGCTCCAGCGAGACTTCGGCTTCAGGATCTACAAAGCTCTGGCCTCCCTGCCCTCCAAGGACGACAAGAAGGACAAGAAGGACAAGGCCAAGAAAGAGGTGGACAAGAGGGAGGAGAAGAGGGAGGCCGAGAAGAAGGACGTGAAGAAGGAAAAGGAGGACGAGAACGGAGAGCCAGCGGTGAAGAAAGTGAAAGAGGAGAGAGAGGAGAAAAAGGTGGGTGAAACATTTGGGTGGATGGATCGAATAGTTAAAAGGGCGGGAGCTTTTGACCTCTCTGGTTGACAGAAGTGTGTCGATGTCCCCGCCCACCAGGAGGAGGAGAAGGAGAGAACGCTGAAGAAGGAGGAGTCCAAAGATGAGGATGACAACGAGGATGAGGGGAGCAACGTGAACGCGGAGGAGTACGACCCCATGGAGGCAGAGGAGGCCGATGATGAAGATTATGATGGTACGGGCCTGAGGCTCCGGAACCTTCCGCGTGCCACAACAGCAAACAAACTGCTACTGTAACTTTAAAAATCAATCAATTAATATACACCAGTTTTAAGAATTTAAATTCTTTATGGCAAACAGAGGCATACACAGTAGCTTGATATTTCAAAGTAAGCTTCTTCCCATTGTGTAGCTGCAATCTTTACTTTATGCTAATAACCAATAATCAGGGCAGAAGCAATTAAGATCTAATCAAAACTTTTTTTCTGTCAGCCTTCCAAGTGATGCATCCCCACGGTTGGATAGTCATTCTTCACAGCAGTGGTCTGATTGGTGCTGATTTTATCCAGTCGTGCACATCCACAGTGTAGACCTTGTTTCCTCTCCTTCAGATAAAGATGATGAAGACTCTAATGGAAGGGACAGGCGGGATGATCGGAGAGATGACAGGAAGTCGAAAGAGAGGTCTTCAAAAGATAAGGTGGGCCACCGGTGGCGCCCTCTTTCTGCCGATCGTTAGACTTGAGTCTCACGTGGATTCATCCTGACTTCACAGAATTAAAAATAGCATCACTTCCAACTTAATTCAATAAAACATTAACAGTTTGCTATCAAACAGAATAAAACAGTCGAAGTTGCTTGGTAATTCTTCAGATGTTATGAAGTGCTAAATGTAACTACTTGGCGTTCTTCCACTGGAAATATGTGGGTCACTGCTGTTATTTTATTCAACCTGTCCTGAGGTTTTTTCAGGGTTTATGAAGTATTCTGTTTGTTTTCAAATATGTTTATGCTGTATGAAATAAGAACAGAGTTTTTCGCATGTTCACTCGGTTTAGTAAATGTATACGTATAGTTCTGCTCAGTTTTAGTGTGTCTTCACACTCATGAAAGTTTCTCTGTCTGTGACAGGAGAAGAAGCAGATGGTCACACACAACAGAGACCTCCTGATGGCTTTTGTGTACTTTGATCAAAGTCACTGTGGATACCTGCTGGAGAAGGACGTGGAGGAGATCATGTATACTCTGGGCCTGCACCTGTCCCGGGCCCAGGTAGGGATGCCACTCGCCAAATCCTAAACCAGCTCTCTGGGTTGCGCGCAGTTTTCACACATGCCTTTATGCCTGAATATGCTTCATGTGCAAAAAAAATGGAAAAATTCTACATGCCCAGTTGTGTAGCATTTTTCCATTTTTTTGCTGCTGGATGGCCAATCCTCGAAAGACCCAGCTCTAGTGCATGGACTGGCCCTGCGGTGGAAACCCTGCTGACTTCACAGCTGCTGGAGGGATCTCCTGAGTGCAAATCTTTTTTTTTTTCTTTTTTTTTTTTTCTTTTCCAGGTCAAGAAATTGTTAAATAGACCCTTTGTGAAGGAGTCGTGCTTCTACAGGAAACTGACCGACCGAGCAAAAGACGAAGGCTGCCCCTCTTTCATTGAGGCTTCCCTGGATAGCCTTTTAGGTACGATCCCAAGCTGAAGGTTCAGTCATGGAATGATCCCAAGCTGAGGGTTCAGTAAGGGAATGATCCCAGGCTTGGAATTCAGTCTGGCAATGATCCCAGAATGGGAATGAACTAACCTGGTCTGCACCAAATTATCCTGCTATATTCATTGAAATTTATTAATATTAGTGATAAAAGTACTCTGAAATGTGACTGGTTGTTTTGTCGGTGTTTGAATTGATGAGCTTCGCTGGTGTGTTGCAGGGAACACGGCGTTGCTGCCTTCCCACAAGTACAAGCGTGAGTCCAGCGAGCCCCAGTCTGGCAGCCTGATTGTGTACAACGGGGCCATGGTGGACGTGAGCAGCATGATGCAGAAACTGGAGAAGAGCGAGAAGTCCAGAGAGGACATCGAGCAGAAGCTGATGACACAGGACACTAAAATGGGTACGTAGCCAAGACATCGGGCTGTAATTCTTACCCTCTTGGACGAGCAGCTCACTCGCTGTGAGTGAGCACCACAGTCTCGGATCGAGTCCGGCCCACGCCAGTTCTGACTGGCTGGCTGCCCCCACGGGAGCGGCGCGTAATTGGCTTTGCGTTGCTCAGGGATACGGGTGGGATATGATCAGGGATTGTGCGTTCATTGTTCGAGCGAGGTGTGAAAAGAAGCATCTGGCTGGCAGAGCTTCTTGTTTTGGCGAAGAACGGCGGATTGCCTTCACTCTCCCGAGCTGGCAGCAGGGGCCCATATATGAGTAGGATTGTGATTAGTTTGAGAATTTGACATTCCAAATTCGACTGGGATGGGAAATGCCAAATAAAAAATAAAACTATATATATATTTTTATTTATTGCAGTGTACTAAAGCCGATCTGCTTGTTCTTGCTCCTTTGTATTTGTCTCAAAAATGTACCAAAACAGTTTTCAAATTCTCCCATCTACTTAATTTGCAGGATCTTGATAAAATCATCTTAAATATCAATTACTTGCTCAAGGTGCAGAATTAAGTCAACTTAAATTGCTGGTACAGCCCATCAACAGTTGAAATCTTCTTTGTGGTTGATGCCCCTGTCCCAGACAAGACTACTGGCGCTGCACCTTTCCCCTTTGGCTAATTGTATCGGGCCCAAATGCGATTCCCTTGCAGATGAGGATGCGAAACACATATCGCACCTGGAAACGACCAATCGCAGCCTGACGCGAGAGCTGGAGGACGTGAAGGCCAGGCTTGCGCAGACCGAAGGGAACCTGAGCGCAACGGAGCAGACGAAGAGCTCCTTCGAAGATCAGCTGCACAAAACGGTCACCAACCTGAATGGAGTGATTAAGGAATTGCAAGGTGTTTTACAAAAGGTATGTACAGACTGTTGATTGTTATCATGTCTGGTGGTACTTGAATAAAAAATTGAATTTCTCAGGGGTTGAAGAGGATTTACACGTAGGTCTGGTGCGATGCTTTACTATATGTGGCCAATGTTGATTGGTAAAGAACTCCATGAACTAGGCAAAGTGCGTTTGTTTTTCCATGCAGTTGCAAAATGTAGTTCAGGATTAAATTTGGTGGAACTGGCATTAATTAGACCCTGTGCAGTCAAAATCATAATTTTAATAGTTGGGCATAAAGAGCTAAAGAAAGAAAAAAAACTCTGATATTACACTGATTTTATCCACCTTATTTCTGACAGAAATGAGAACGGATGGGCATTTATTAGCACTGCATTGCTGCTTTTTTAGTTTTGCATCGAAGGCCTGTCAGCACCAAGAGAGGAGAAATTAAAGCAATGTGCGATGTCCTCATGCGTTACTTCTGCATGTTTACTCATGTCATCCAGTCCTGAATCCTCGCGGGTTGTGGGACAGGTTTGATCTCATCAGATCTTCAGATGTTTTGTTCCCAGGTCGCTGTTCCTGAATATTTTCTCCTTCAGCCCAGTTAAAATGGGAAGAGAAAAAGAAAGTTCAATAAAATTGAACCATTTGCTCATAATATTCTAAATAGCGCAGGGCTTTATCGACACTAATGGTGTGACCTGCTTTTCCTGTTTTACCACCTCAAATTACCAAGAAATTATCAAGAAATTTTCACAGCTTTGAAAATTACCTTCAGATTCAGCAAATTGAATCTTGATTGGGATAGTTTTTCTCTGCAGATACAGTATATGTAATAGAGTACACTGAACTCTTACTACATTTACTGAGTCTTGCCTCTAGCAAAAATCAGTTTAATACTCATTTTATCTTTTTTGTAATTGAGACCTCGTACATTACATTTTCATGAAGCATTGGCATTAAGGATCGTTTGATTGTCCAATTATCTGGGACAAGTGAAATGCCTGATCAGACAAGTAGGGCAGTCTGATATGTTCAGAAAACAAATTAAATACTGTACCGAACAATGCCACATTTTGTCTTCTGAAAGACAAGCTGTTATAACTTGATCGCTGATGTTTAAACGTGACGAGAGAAAAAATAATTAATTGTGCCAGTTTCACAGATATACTCCTGTGACTTTCCCACGTTGTGTTCTTCGGCTGACGTGCTGAGGCTTGCCTCTCTGGATTTTGTGGAAATTGAAGTGTGACTGTGATAATGCTGAGCTTGCTCAGGCATAATTGCGTATTATTCAGTTAACCCATTTAAGCCCCGGGGGCAACTGAAGTTGCCGAAGTCCCTACCACTTTTTTCTCCGTCTGTGAATAGAGCTAGGATGACTGTAGATGCATTAAAAACAACTGGCATGCACATAGATAACCTTAGGAAGAGCTTTAAACAACTATAATCATCCTAAAAATATTCACAGGCGGAAAAAGAGACTTCGGCAACTTTAGTGGCCCGCGGGCTTAAATGGTTAAGTTAAATCTGAGGTTCTGCTCCTGTTGTCCAGTTACTATAAAATACAGTATTTTAAGTATGAAAAACAATTCTTAAACTTATGTAATGAGTTCTTCTTCGGAAAATATAGACACACAAAAAAAATAATGTGAAGGAATTCATTTTGTTTTCCAGGAAGTTCCTTCTGAAGACAGCGACCAAAAATCCCAGGCCAATGGATCTGAATGAGCTGCCTTTCTGATCTTATGAAACTGTAAATACGCACTAACTCCTCAAATGGTCTTTCTTATAAAACTGTACATAAGCACTAACCATTCAAATGCTTGTTTTATTTTGGATCATTGATTTTTAATTGTTTTGTGCCCAGATACAGTTTTATGGATGATTGTCGGGTCATTGTAGTGACTGATTTCAGGTCTCGTACATTACATATTATCCAAATGAAAGGAATCCATTGACAAAATAACTTGTTTAAAATTAAATAGGTTCATTATCTCAGTTGTAATATGTTCAAATAATAAGGCTTAATTTTAAGTTTATATTTAAAAGCATTATTTTGTTTAGAATAGTGTTTTGAGGGTTCTGTTGAAATTTATTGGTCTTTCGTAAAAGAGACAGGTTTTTTTTTTTTTTTTTACAAAATAATGCTCAATTAATATTAATTTTTGAAGGTTGTCTATTTAAAACAGTTTATTTTGCTATCCTGTCTAATCCCTCTGTCCAAATAGTTTGTGCCAGTATGTGTGTGCTGTACTTATCCAGGTCTAATTAGCAATAATAGTGTGTTATTTATGTTTCAAGTGGTGTGAGTTTCAAAAAAAGAGAAGGCTTTGATAAGGACCGCGCGTGAAAGCAGTGTAGTACGAAACCAGACGCTGTTCGGCAGCGTTCCTCTATATTGCAGTGACTTGGCTGATCAATAAACACATTTTTAACGGAGCATTTCTTTCCTTCTTGCGACCGGGCTAAGACATATACGCCCCGCTTTACACGCTTTCCTTTGCATGCAGCTCCCCCCAGTCCAACTCTGGAGTAAATCTCCTTTTAAATCGTATTTAAAAAACACACGCGTGCGCACACACACACACACACACGCACAAGTCACAGTTTTTTTCTGCCTTCAGATTGTGTTTAACAGGGCTAGCCCCGTTTGTGAATTATTCCGTTTGTTCATATAAAAAGGGAATTTGACGAGTTTGGCTAAATATTTACACTAAGACGAGTGGCAGCCAGCGTTTTATAGTTATGGTTGAGTTTCCACGTACATGCGTGAACGTTCTGAAAGTGACTGAAGAGCAACTGTTTCTTTCTGGTTCTGCCTGATGTTCTCTGTGGAAATGATTACAATGAATGGGGTGTGCTTAAAGGAAAGAAAGACCTGATTTAGACATGAGTCCAAAGCAGAATAATGCATATTATTTTTCTATTTAAAATGTACTCTATGGTTGTCCTGTGCTAATAAAAGTGGTTCATTTTAGCCTTTCTCTGCTCCAGACCCTTTGTATTTTTGGTACAATCAGGTTGGGTTAGCTGCAGCAGCACAGTTTGGGTTAGCTGCAGCAGCACAGGTTGGGTTGACTGCAGCAGCACAGGTTGGGTTGACTGCAGCAGCACAGGTTGGGTTGACAGTCCAAATGATTTGCCTGTACCCTCACGTCCATGTACCCATCTGTTTTCCACAAGCATAATTGTTTGAGTTTGTAGTTCACTAGGGGGAGCAGTTGTCAGGTAAATAAATGGCACCATTACCCCATAAACACTTTGAGACCGTGGGTGTTGTGTCCTGTCCTGTTATAAACTGCACATTATAAACCCAGCAGTACATAGAAAAGCCTTCACAGTCCTGCTTGTATTAAAGCTACTGTTCAAGAAAATAAATTATTGCAGTATAATGAAAATTTGGAAACACTGGAGACAGGGTGAATAACTCTTAGAAAAAGCCATTTTAATTCCTCCATAATACACAACATTAATTTAAGAAGACGCCATTTTCCAGGGATATTCACAACATTGGAAAAACAGAAGTGCATTCACCCAATTAATATGAGCAATAGTAACGGACCTGACTAAAAACATTCCCAGAACAGCAAGTTTCCCTGTAGCATCATTAAACTAAAGCCTTAGTTGAATGCTAGCTGTGAGCCAAAATACAAATTCTGAAAACAATCATATTGCATCCATAACGCTTCCTAAGAAGAGAAACCTGAAACCATAAAATCTGAACTTAAAATATCACCATAATTAGTATGAAAGTTACAGGGACTCTCAGCTCTAAGATCAGTGTGTTACAGAAACTCTCAGCTCTGAGATCAGTGTGTTACAGAGACTCAGCTCTAAGATCAGTGTGTTACAGGGACACTTAGCTCTGAGATCAGTGTGTTACAGAGACTCAGCTCTAAGATCAGTGTGTTACAGAGACACTTAGATCAGTGTGTTACAGAGACTCAGCTCTGAGATCAGTGTGTTACAGAGACACTCATCTCTGAGATCAGTGTGTTACAGAGACACTTAGCTCTGAGAGCAGTGTGTTACAGAGACTCAGCTCTGAGATCAGTGTGTTACAGAGACTCAGCTCTGAGATCAGTGTGTTACAGAGACTCAGCTCTGAGATCAGTGTGTTACAGAGACTCAGCTCTGAGATCAGTGTGTTAGAGACTCTGAGCTCTGAGATCAGTGTGTTAGAGACTCTGAGCTCTGAGATCAGTGTGTTACAGAGACTCTCAGGGTCTGGAAGGATGTTTTGAAACAGGATCCTGGAACAGTGGGCAGTACAGAGAACCTCCCTCCTGCTCAGAAAACAGGGCCCTTTTGTCCAGACCCAACCCCCCAGAACTGAGCCCTGGGTAAAAGTGCCACTCTCGGGGCAGCTCGGTTGAATGCAGGATCGTCGGCTGTGGGTTGGGGGTGGGGGGTGGGGGGTGGGGGGGTGGAGAGGGGGTTAAAATGCACTGAGAACCTAATAACGCTGTGATACCAAGTTATTGGTATACAGTCCTGTGGCTCAGAAGGATGGTTATGTTGGTTCGTTATGTTTGTGTTTGCCGTGAACTTGGCCCACGTTTATCGTGAAAAATGGATTTTTTTGTTGTCAAAAAGTTTTCAGCAATAGGGGTCGTCACTATTAAGCACTGACATTTTTTTGGGCTCTCATTTAATTTTGTGGTTAATGGGCAGATATTGGAAAGTCCAGTGTTTGCAGAATTCCATCATTTGAAAAGATAGAACCACTTAGCTCCTTTAAGGACTTACTCTATTTAGTCCAGCAATAGTTTTTTTTCAGATTCAGTAATAAAACAGCTCATCCTAACAAGGATGCTCATAAACTGAAAGTCCAAGACCGGAAAAGGTGTGGCATGAATATCGTAGTGCCTAGCTGGGTGCAGAACGTAAGCTTGGTAGTGGTTTTCCCCGTTCACGCATTGGTCTCATATATGGAAAAGTGTCATGTCTGTTCACACATGACGTGACAGTTCTGGATAGATTAGGCAAGGCTGGATATGTCTACCTGAAGCAACGCAGGGCAATTGATGTAAATGTCCTGACTCGGAGGATTGGCGGAACGTCTTACGTGAAAAATAAAATGTTCACACACGAGGGTGACACGGAAAATTGCCGGAACATTTAAGGGTTCGGCTGCTTGTGCTAAAAGGGGCTACAGTGAAGTGAAATGGGCTTGGACCACCAATGGCTTTTGCCCCTTTCACACATGCATTCCATGGAAGACGCTCCACCCATTTTCCGGGTCAGGACCTGGTAATATTTACGGAAATAATCTTTGCCTCGGCACTAGCGTGCAACAAAAGCAGCAACATTCCCAGATAAACCACGTAAAATGTTTTGACATTCTTGCGTAAGACCTTTTGTTTCTGGCAGTTTGTTTGATAAATACTTTACTGAATCTGTCCTCTCAACAATTCTGGCACAAATATGAGACATTGAAGATACGAGATATTGGAGTTGCATTGTGTGATTTTGCAAGGGAAATGTGAGAATTTATTTTAGGAATGGAATAAACTGTTCCTGTCCTTGATTGACATGGCTTTCCTATTGTTAGAAAACAAAATTATCATGAATTTATTGTGTGCTTGCCTATGCAATACTTCTCTCTGGTAAACTTTTGTAACCCAATTTTCAAGCTAGCAAGCACTACGTATCAAATGCAGATATAGCTAGCTATTTCACTTGGCTAACATAATTATTTTTGTTGCATTTTACCAAAAACAACTATAATATTGCTCCTATTGTTTATGTAATGCTATTTGGGACTGTGCAACTGAGCTATACTGGGTAATAATCCTACCATTTAGTTATTTTAAAACTCTTACTCTTCAATTGTGTTGTGTTCGTAGGATTTACATTTCTGCTAGAACTGTTATTTAGCAAAATAATCGGCTGGTTTAAAGACAACTAACATAGGCCTGATGTTAATATTTGTCCTGCATTGCTTTGGAAGGTCGAAATCCTGCCTAATCGATACGGAAAGGCCATGTCATGTGCGAACACTCGAAACAGACTACCCAACCTGGATAATTGAACCTGCCGATGTGAAAGGGGCTTATAATGCTGAATATTTAAGGTTTGTTTCTTGGTTACAATTAATTCATAGGATGGGGTTGAAAGGCACAGTTTTATTTTGTTTAACTTGAGCAGCAACCCTTGTGGTCTATGTAAATGATTCAAAAACAGTATTACTGTGTTGGGAAAATATATTTAATCAATTCCCTTTGCTTTCTGCCTATGTTGAAAAAATGATCTTTTATGTTCACTCCTCCTTCTAACCCCCCCCCCCCCCCCCCTCTCTTTTAAAAGCCCCCCTTCCCCTCAGGCCCCAGGGTCAGGGTTACTCTGCTCCTACACGTGGAGGTGTTGCTCCCCTCCTAAGAGTGGTAGTGTTACTCTCTTCATAAGTGTGGAACTGTTACTATGCTCTTAAGTATGGAGGTGTTACTCCCCTCCTAAATGTGGAGGTGTCACTCCCCTCCTGAGAATGGGCTGTGTTACTCTGCTCATATCTCATTATGCTCCCCCAGTCTGTGTCTGTACTTCCTCTTACTTTGCGTTCCTCCAGCTCAGCTGGAGTCTCTACTCATCTCAGTTTTGTCAGTCCTCATCTGCTAATCCAATCCACAGCTGAGGGCCTGTAGGTGAGGGGCTAGGTCCCCTTTATCATGACAAAGAACTTAAATGTTGACCCCCCCCCCCCCCAAGATGGGGGGGCCCAACATGTCAGCTCAGCTTGTCGGTGGCACTCTGTTTGCCCTCCCTGCTGTTCTGTAAAGCTTCTGTTCATGTAAATGCAAAATCCTCCAGACCTTGGAAAAGCCCACGTACTTTAACCTGGGAAAGCAGCAGCTTGAAAAATACACACCCTTTAAACTGGAAAAACTGCAGATGGAAAAGTCCAGGTCGCTTAAACTGGGAAAACTGTAGCAGATTTCATGTTCACCGCTGTGTACTTACTAGTGTTACAATAGTGCCTCTTCAGAGGAAAAACTAAATAAATAAAGCAGGTTGTTTGGTGCTACATTGAGTGCTTTAAAATGTCCTTACAATATGGGCTTCTTTTCAATATTCCAACGTCCCTCTCCTGTGTGGAGTGGAAAGGAGGTTTTTAATAGGTCCCTTTTATGTTACCCTGAAGGACAGCGTCTGCCATGAAAATGATAACAAAAAAACTCTCCCATTCTCACTTTAAAGCTGTGGCACTGGAAGCGGTACGTTGACACTCACATGTAATTAACAACAACAACAAAAAAAAGTTAAGCTAAATTTCCATTCCTGTTCACCATTGGAATCAAAAATGAATTGCTGACATTCCTCCACTCTGGCTCTTTGAAGCCATTCTTAAAGTTTCTCTCTTCCAGAGAGAGGTAGTTAGAGGTGTGAGGGGAGCCAGACTGGAATTTCCATGGGGTGGGGGAGCGGGGTCTAATTACTCTGAATGCACATTCAACATGCTGGTCTCCCACCTTGGCTGACTCCGGCTGGACCACAGGGGCTGGGCCTTTAGGTGAATGGCTGGGGTGGCGGCCCTCTTTCGTGCCCTTACAGCTCCACGCACGGGCACTTGTCTCCTCACCGGAGAAGGATCTGATCTGGAGGCCCTCGGCAGGGCCAGCGGTGACCTTCCCCCCCCCCCACCCCCGCTTGGTCCTTCCGTATAAAATGGTGAAGTTTGTTCAGTCATGGCCTTGGAGGAGTGGTGACAACTGACACACTGCAGGTGGCAGGCACAGCTCCGTGGGGCCTAATTACATGCAAATCACAACACAAGAAGGGACTTTGACCCGCTCCACTCCTTTTCCTGGGGAAAGTGGAAAAAAATGTATCTGGTTGATTTGAGTTTTGTTGTGGAAAAATATCCATGGATGGTGGTGGCTTTACTTCCCTTCACAAACAGTTACAGCAAAAATTCCATTATTTTTACATAATGGAACTCTTTGAAGAGAGAAGAATGGGAGTGCCATTGACACTAATGAGAAGCAAATGGTGGAATTACCATTATCTAGCGCTAAATTCAGTTAAACTCCCCATTTTCAGACATCGGAGGTCAGATTGATTCTGGGGTATGATGTATCATTTTGTGAGGTTTATTTATTTATTTATTTTGAACCTCTATAAACACCAGGACTTCAACCATTTGCTGTAGCCTTAAGGTAAAGTGAAAAACCAACGACATTCTGACCACAGGGGATTTTACTGCACCAGGGGCCCAGCTGGTGTCCCCCCCCACCTTCCATCCCAACATTCTGGCAATACTGCAACGACATAGAGTACTCCACGTGACCTAAGCAGGGAGATCTTCCTTGCGTTGATTCATGAACGCAACACAGCTTCACCTGAAGCCGCCCCGTGGCAGATTCAGTCAAACTCAGCATATCAATGTTGGTGCTTAGCACAGTGTCACCTCTGATTTCCCTATGGGCCTGTGCGCTGTGGCCTGAAACACAGTCCAGTAAAACACGTGTGTCAAATAATGCTTTTCTCCCCAAGAGGTCTGGCAGGATCATCTTCAACACATCAACCATCAAGGAAGGGACACTGGTTCCATTTTAGAAAAATGCCCCCCCCACCCCCGGCCCACCAAGGAGCAATTTAATTTGTGTGACCTGGGGAGTTAAGTGCCATTTTTGAAAGCTTTTACAAACTTTGACATTAAAGCAAGATGACCCATTAAGATCTTACTGACGCAATTAAACTTTACGAGCTGGACTGCGCTCATTACGGTCGCTCGTGGGTTGTTTTTCTTCATATTGAATTACGGGTCTCCTTCAAGTCTGCACTGAGCAGGACATTGATTTTTTTTTTTTTTTAATTTTTTATGTTGGAAGTCTGGACTGTGTTAAAGCGCCCTTGTGTGTGTTTGCTGCTTTTTTGTACATCAATACACACAGTAAAGATCTGAGAGAGAGCAGACCAAAGCTTCCTTTGCCCTCTCTAGGGCAGCAGCGAACCATGTGTGCCCCTGTAATTGCACAGATTGGTGAGCTGCATACTTAATGAGGAAACTTCCTCCGGAGTAAACAAGAACATTAAGACACGTTGGAACCTTTGTGAAAACAACGTTACAAACAGCCCTACGAGCAGCCATGTTGAACGTGTGTGTGTCCAGGTGTTGCACGTGTTAAGTGAAGACTGAAGGCACAGGCGTTCCTTTGATGAACAGATTACCCAAATCACTCATTGGAACCCCCCCCACCCCCCAGACAGTCTAGACTTTCCCCACTGATCTCTGGCAGCTCCGGGCAGGTCACTGATCACCATGGTAACAGCACCTCAAAGTATTCCCTCCTCAGGTTAAACAAATAGAAACTCACTCACTGGATCTTGATGAGCTCCGCACATTTTGCCACGGTTGACGTGGGGACAAAGGTCCACGAATCGGCAATGGTTTAAACGTACATGGGTTTGTTCTGAAAGGCTTATTTACAGTGATTGCAGAAACAATAGATACTCAGACGTGCAAATTAGGTCTTGCCTTTTTCGATGTCCGGCACATCGAAACAAGCACAGCAACCGAAAACCCATAAAGCCAAGTTTCTAGATGCATGCTAGACTTGAGTGACATGTGATGTATGCTGATCAAGCTCACACGCCCATTACGGAAACTGGGCTACAAACTGGTATCCAGTATAACTTAATATGTACTGTAATTGTGGTCACATACTGAATGCTGCATTTTCCTAAATGACAGGGTGTGGGTTAAGGTCCAAGTCTGCGTTCTGTGTCTGGGGCCTGCAGCTGCCAAATGTGAAAGAGGAAGTGGGTTTTAGATTCAGTCATTCATTCACATCTGCGCAGTCATTTTGCTGCCAATATACACTATTCTAATTTGGAAAAAGCCACCGCCGTCTGACATTGGTGACACGTTTGCTAAACAAAGCTCGGCCCAAACACAACACAGAGGGCTGTTTCCTTCCTGGATGTTTAATGTAACCTCAGGACATGCAGTTGATTTTCACTTCCTGGCACTCCCAAACAGCGTGGGACTGGGGGAGAGAAAAGCAAGTTTCAAAAGGGCCTGTCCTTCAGGGGTCTGCTGTGGGAATCCTTTTTACCCAGAATGCACTGACCTACATGTCCCTTTCTTCCCCTTGTTCCGGTATGTTGCACATCTCTTATTATTGCCTGTGGTAATATCTAGCAGAAATGTTCAGAGGTGCCATATCCTGTGCCAGGACTGGCCTTAAAGTGAGAGCCCTTTCAGGGGGCCCTAGTCATGTAAAACCAAAGCTTTGGGTTCTTTTGATTGTACCTCTAATATATGAAGTGTCCCAGCATGTGATGCTTTTGCTACCAGTGGGTTTGGAGGGATGGCTTTTATTTTGTTTTGATTTGAAGGCTCCAGTCACTGTTCAATAAAATAACCACATGTGCACTTGACCAACACTGTGACTGATGTGACACACTCCAGCACACGCAATCTGGTACACGCTCCCACACACACACACTCTACTACGCACCCCAACACACAAGCTCTGGCACATACAATGGCAAAACTATTCACCATATATGCCTTTCTCTAAGTATGCCATATTTACTTTCTGCCACCAGATTATACCGATAAATATAAACTAGTTTCTGTCCATTTACGTCAAGCTTGTTTTGAGCTTGTAATGTATTTTATATGTCCCTCTGAAAGATATTTACCTGGAACATTTGCCAGCATGTTCCAGCGTGTTGCCAGTGTGTTGCTGGCGAGTTGCAAACATATTCCAGTGTGTAGCCCGCATGTTGCCAGGGTGTTGCCATCTTGTTACCAAGGTGGTAACCCAAGACAACGGGCCAGGAAACACTGTGCTGCGATAGAAGCCCTCAACAAAAGTTGCTTTTGTGTCAGAGCCTATAAACTTCCCAGAATGCTTTTGGATGTGGAGAAGTTTGCAACTTTATGTGAAAACCCCAGAACAGAGGCCCAGTGTTTGTACCATCCCCTGAGAGAGAGAGAGAGAGAGATGTGGGATCTGATTTTAATCCGTTTGCAGTGGTGTCAGCTCAAAGTAAAAACTAAAACGAAACATGATTCATTATAAAATATATGTTTGCATCTTTGAGGGTGGTGTCTTTTCCTAATGTGGAGAATATTAATTCCTGGTGTAAAGCTCCACATTAACAATGACCTGTATAAATATTGGATTTTTATTATCTGTCAATTATTTTGATGCACTTAAAATTTCCCGTTTAAAATCCGCATTAAAAATTGCTGTATTGCTGCCTGGATGTCTAGAATGGTATTTTCACCAGGGAAAATCTTGAAGCCGAAATACACGCACGCACGCACACACCCTACATAAGGCTCAGTATTTTCAGCAAATCGAAGTGTAGTAGATTATTTAAGTTAGCATTGCTAGTGCATCAGTATCGTTTTTAAGAGATGTAATTGCAATTAAAATTAGCAAAAAAATACTGGTGGAATACACCAATGATTTATTGCATTCACACAAACTTACAAATTAATATTGTACATATACATCCTTTTTTATTAGACCAGCAAATGACTAACATTCTTTGCAAAACAGGATTTCATACAATTTCTTTTAAAAATTACGTCGAAATAATCAATTTTTCTTTTTAGTATGACGTCAAATGCATCGACCCCAAACACAGTTGTAAACACCTCCAGACGATTTATTTGCACCTGACCTCGAGATTGGTAACCTACGCCCAAGCAAAGCACGCCTTTGTGATCAAGTTTAACTATTTTAATTGGTCTATCTTCAGTGCCTAATTCTCTCAATACCGCCCCTTCTGCCACCGTCATCACGGGTTACCTTGGAAGCGAGAAGAAACTATCCAGGCATTTACACTACAGGTTAGCCTCTGTAGTAGCTTGGAGGAATGTGACAAATAGTAGGTTGGATCAAGGAAGTAAACGGCGAAACATCCGATACTTTTAGAGAGGGGAAGGTCTTCACGCGAATGTTTTCGGTATGAAAGGAGATTTTTGACGTTAACATATCAGAATCATGTCCCAACAGCAGCGGGTTGTGCAGCTGTCCCCGGCGTCTCTCGCGCTGGTCTTTGGTAAGGACGAAGAGAGCTCGAGAACTGCTGGGGGGAAATACAATGCGTCCAGCGCGAGCGGTAGAGAAATTTTTGCGGATTTTAAATCGCAAAACACGCGAAGCTTTTGGAATAAGAGACTGGTCAAAGCCATGGCAGAGGTTTATTTCCAGGGCTGGATGGAGAATTTTGTGCTCATAGTCCAAGGGAATGCGAACCATTTGGAAGTAGTGAGGGAAGCGTGGATGCGAAGGGCGCTGCGGTCTCCGAGAGGATTTAACATCCGAGCTGTGGGTAAGTCTCCATTTCGGCTTCCTTCACTAGTGCGCATAATTCTTTCATTGTTGTTTTTAAGATGCACTCCAATAGCAAAACATTCCTCAATTGCTGATAACGCACTACTAAAAAGTAACTGCACCCTATTTCCGTGAAGTGTAACAACCTTTTCAAGGTGTTGACGGAACGCTGGAAGAAATGCATGCGAGTGAAACTGTAGAGTGAACGGTGTTTACATTGCACTTAGCAGCCCGCCGCGATAAAAGAATAAAACAATAAAGGCGTGAAAATTGACAAGGACCTGAGATCCAACCGAGTGTCCGGAGCTGTAGTTATTTCGGTCTTCTGTTTTCTCTCTCGTGTTTACACGCATGGGGCGAAAATCTCTTCCTACAGATCAGAGACCCACCTAACCTGACCTTATTTATTTATTTATTTTTTGGAAAGTTTGCTTACTTGATACTCACTTCTTACAAAAAAACTCAATCGTTTTTGTGCTCTAAATTCCAGAACCTCGAGGTTCTGGAATTTATTGAGCTTCAAATCAACGTTATGTTATATTTGCTGTGCAAGCCAAGCTCGAAGATCGCCTGCCCATTATAAAACTGATCTGTGTTCTTGTGCAGTGATTTTGGCGTGCATAATTTAAAATAGTTCCCAAAGACATATAGTGTGGCTGTGCAATAGTAAATGAAAAGTGTGGGAACGTAGACAAACTGTCCAGTGCTCTGCGTTGTGGCAGCCAGTAGGTTGTTCACTGGTTGTGGTCTTCTCCGTTTGATTGTTTTAACTGTATACGTCAATCCTTAGTCCATCGTGTTCAGGCAATTGTCTCGTGCGGATTTCGAGTTATCAACTTTTGGAAACTGAGTGAATGTCAGATAGTACAAACTGCATGACGGAATGCCCGGTCATTTCGCCTGTTTGCGATGGATCTGTTTGTCTGTCCCTATCTGTGATTAGCTATACATACTCGCATTTAACACAATATATCGGAATGTGTATTGTTGTAGATGGCCTGATTATCTTTTTTCTGCTATTTTTAAATGCCATTTGCCAAATTTATTAGCGACCCCAGAAGAAGCAAGCTGCACAGATTAACGGGGGCATCAACGTTTTTGAAAACATGAGCTGTTTACCTAGGGCCCTTTGTAATGTGCAACCCTCTAGATAACACATGTCTAACTGTTACGGAGCCTTTTCAGGAACAAAGGCTTTAGCATTAGGCCTTTATTTGGCATTCGGCCCATATTTAAGTGCATGAAGTGTTTTATGACCGCAGTACAGTAAAGTTCAGTTGAAGTCCCTGCTTGGTCTTTGTTGTGTGGCTTTGTTTGTATGTTTGTTTTATTGTTTTTATTTTAATTTTATATTTTACATGTATCTATTTTAGTTATTCATTTATGTATGTTTTAGGCCTATGTGAAGCACTTTGAACTTGAAAGGTGCTATATAAATAATCTTTTATGTACTTACACCATACTGTCATAACAATATCAATGTCAATCATCCTTTCAATTTTCCCTTCATTTTGATGAAAATTCCCACAAATATTTGCCTTTCAGATAAACTTGCACATGGACCTGACCATCTGTATCAGGTTTCTTTAGTATTGGTGCATCGGAACTGTAAGATGTTTTTGTTAACTGTCAATATCCTGCATTTGTTGAAAACATACAGTAAAAAACTTTATACAAGTTAGTTTTTGATGCAAATTAGCTGAATCACCTGTAGATTTTTCATTGCCTGTATGTCTATACAGAGAGGAAAGAGAGCTTTTTATCCCCACTGATTCTGAGTATTTATGTCTAACCTGAGGCAGTGACCTGCTTTACCCCTCTCTGCCCTGACCAGCACTGGGGTCTGGGACTCCATCTCAGGATGTATTTTTCACTGGAAATAATGACAGCATGTTCTGTAAATCATGTATTGCATTGTTGCACTAGTTGTGTAATAAGGCACAAGATGTTTTATTTTCTCTAATTAGACTTGTGACAAATATAACCTGTAACAACATTCAACTTAATTTGCCATGTAATATTAGTTTTAATCCTCTCTTGGTATGGGGCAAACCCAATAGCAGCTGCTAATATAGGCTATGTCACTAGCTTTATTTATTTGGCATGTTAGTTGGTCTGTATGGACCAGATCTGTGCTTTTAAATATCAGGACAAGCAGTATAATTGAAAGGACAGTTGCTGAAAAAGCTCCACATCTCTTTACACACTATAGTGTGTTTTTACAGTGGGGGGTTAAATATGACTGTAGTGTGTCTTTTCTATGGGGGAGGCGGGTTGAGTATGACTGTAGTGTGTCTTTCCTATACACAGAGCTGAGTACGGCTGTAGTGTGTTTTTACGATGGGCGGGGTTGAGTATGACTGCAGTGTCTCCAGCCTCCCCTCCCTCTTGTCCCAGGGTCTGTATAGAAGCACAGCTCTGCAGGGCTTAATGTGCGTCTGAGACGCTACAGCTAATATGCACACATTCTGCTGCAGAGATTTGGGCTAAGGGTTGGGGTTAGAGCAAGATCCCTGACACTGGCTGTGAGCTCGACTGTTATGCACTAAAAACTGTCCCCCTTAAAGTGGATACAGAGTCTGAAAGAGATGCTGTTCTTGAGATACAGACACACAGGCGTATACACACACATAAACACACACACATAATGCAAATTGTACATCCTATCTGAGAATTTAATGGATCTCTTCACTTCTAATTTCAGTTTTCAATATTCATTGCTAAGGATGAATTTCCAGTATACGAGTTTTTTATGATAGGTAATGTACACCTCTTTTAACAGCAGATAAATGGCTGCGCCAGTCATGATTTTGAGATATAGGCTAGTTGTATTGATATGTAGTGAATTCCCTCCTGTACAAAACTCCTTTAGGTTGCCAATTGACAGAAATGTTCCTAGAAAGTCAAGTCCAGGTTTGTGGATAATGGTATGTGCTTGTGTTATGCTGGGCGTGAAGGAAAGGGTTAATGTAATGCTGGCTTTAGGAATCTGAAGACTTGATTTATGAGGCTGGTTCCCTCGTTCTGTCCCTGGAAGTAAAAGAGTGATTGTTCCCAGGCTGCCACTGCTCCTTTTTGTAAAATGAGGACGAAGAGCCATTTTTCTGCCTTCCGAAGGACCACCATGATGTTCACACAAAATAGCACTTGCCTGATGTGTGGGATCATCACTCACTCACAGCTGTTGGGTTAAAAATCTGGCTGGACATGTTCTGTGGGACACTCACTCTCTCACTGCTGTTGGGTTAAAGATCTGGCTGGACTTACTGTGTGGGATCATCTCTCTCTCACTGCCGCTGGGTTAAATAACCGGCTTGATTTGCTGTGTGGGATCATCACTCTCACTGCTGCTGGGTTAAAGATCTGGCTGGACTTCTGGTTGGGATCATTTGTGTCTCACAGCAGTCCTTCAATGATGTAAGAAATTGAATATTATGGCTTCTGGATTTCAATGTTGTCCAGTTCTGGTATAGTTGTGTTCCGTTTGAAAATGCATGTCTACCAGCACCCGTACGGAATTATAATACCATTGTATGTCTTATATTATAAGTGAAATTAGCATCCTTTGATATGCTGGCTCATGTGGAGATGATACAGTTAAAATGAAGGTTATATAGTTTCTGCATCTAAATGCGTAATCTCTCAAAGTATGTGTCTGTATTTCATAGACTCAGACTTTGATGGAGCTTCATTTTCAGTGGCATTTTAATTATACTGTTTAGCTGCTAAATAAGAAAATATGAGTCTTTGAAGCTTCCTTTAGCTGTGATCTAGGCCTTGGTATAGGATTAAGGTTATTCTATGACTAAAGGTTTGGAGACATTATATAATGCAAGTTTTTTCACATAAGTCTTTCTCATTTGAGTCAGTCATCTCTCCCATGTGTTTTTGTAGCCTTGCATATCATTGGTTGGTCGTAGATCGGCCTTGTTTTTCACCCTGTGTGTTCAGGTGAAATCGGAGGCCTCCTTCACCATGTCTGTTTGTGGCCTCTGCATTATTAAATAACTGCAGGATTGTGCTTGAAATAGCAGCAGAATCCTGGGGGTAAAATATTCATGCTAAGCATCTCTATAGTAATTAGTTGTCCAGCATCACTCTGCACAATGGACCCTTCTTGTATCATTAAAAAAACGAAACAATGTCCATTTGCTTTGAACTTTGTTCAAGTGACAACGTGAATTCACTCAGCCGGTATTTTTGAAAGATCCTTGAAAATGTAAGGTTGGCAGTTGCTCTGTATCTGCAGTGGACTTTTAGGGAGGCGAGATGGATGTGATCATGTATCCCATCAGCCTTTGTGAGCCATTTTTACTGGAAATGCTTCTCACTCTGCGAGTGCATGGTCAAAGGCAAAGTGTTATGTCCCTCTCTTGCCATTCCTTCAGTTGGATGAATGTGAGTGAAACTTGCAGTTTGGACTCTAATGAGGAGGGAAGTTCCAAACGGGTTCTTTTTTCATAAAGCTTCTTGGGCTTTCTTTTCTGCCCTGTTAACCGTGGAAAGCACTCAGGACTCAGCCTTCCTCTCTGAGTGACATGCCCTGCTGTCCCCGTGTGCTGAGCCCTGCCCTCCACCCCATCGGTCCCCCAGGGGTCATCGCTGACCACACCAAATAAATACACCAGATGTTCCTCATATACAGGGGGGTCAAAGTTCAACAAACATATGCTTGTAAAAGAACACAAACATTTTCCTCATTAGGACCACTTTTTCTTCTTTCATTAAATCGCACTGTTGTGTACGTATGCGCACAAATTATCTTTGAAGTTTCTGCAAGCGGTAATTACGGGGTCTAGGCATGAGACTTTAGAAAAAAAATGAACCATGTACACTGGAATTTCACAGATATGACCGTGACTCTGTCTCAGGGGAAATAAACTGGGGTATGGAGTGTTGGCAGGTAGCCAACTGCTTTTGCTCTGGTTTAACATGGTGTAATCACTAGTTTTGAGGTTTTACCTGTACGTGTGTCTGCTCCACGTTCACAGTATGAGTATGGTGCCAATGAGATGTTGCCATAGCGATAAAATGGACCATGACAGCTACCGTCCCATCGACTGTTGCTAAGCTTCGTCCTAGGAACCCTGATTTTTATCAAAAATGTAAAAATTGAACACGTCTCTGCTACTTTAAAAACAAGGGTAGGGAAAACTTAACATTTTTACATTTATTGAAATAGCCTAAGCCTTGAAAATAGACCTTGAACATTTACCGTTTTGAGCTTGAAAAACCTTTGTCCTCAGATTAGTTTCACAGGTTGTAAAGTTGGTGTGTTTTGAAGTGATTAAAAGCTGAGAAAAAATGGGTGAGTCCGGCATTCTTGTTGTTGAGGTGTGGTTGGGGTGTTATTGGGGTATTAATGGGTGACTTTTTGGTGTATTGTTGAACTTTGGGGTGATAAAATTAATCCAGAATTTTTGTTTATGAGTCTGGTGTGTGTGTTTCTGCATGCATGCTTGTGTGTGTTTTTTGAGTGTTTGTGTGTATACTTGATATGCTTGTGTGTGTGTACTTGTGTGTGTGTTTACTGTTTCTTGACTAAGTATGCTTTTATTAGACCACATAGGAAGAGAGGCCACATCCTCCATTGATAAGTTTGACCCCCTTTCACGAACACGGCAGTTCTGTGCCATCCCTACATCCTTTTCCCCTGCTCAGGAAGCTGGCTCCCTTCACCCAAACTGCACTTCCCCCTACCCCCTAACCCTTAACCCCTAACCCTAACTGCGCTAGGTGGAGTTTACTGACAGTCATAGAAAAGCACTTAACTCACAACCAACAGCTAAATCCACTGCCTATTCCTGTACATGAGTACCACTTTGGGGATCATTTAGCCTATTTATTTTTACTTATTTTTGACGGATTTGTTTTTCTCTTTAAAGTACTCGGGTGTAACCCTACAATCATTTAGTGCAGTTTGCCTTCATGCTCCTGATGGAATTCTGTTTTTACTCTTGTCATAATAAGAATAAGAATAAAACTTTCCCTTCATTCGATGTATTTGGATGTAAACGCATTAAGTAACTTAAGCACTTGTTAGTGGAGCATCTTAGCCACACTAGCAGCTTGTCTTGTTTGGGATTGTGGGAATGCTTAGGGTTACGTTTACGTGCTGCGTCCGGATCAGCTGCTCCAAACACATTAGGAATGGCCCAACTTCACAGATCGATTTGTGTGAAACGGAAACCCAGGATTCTTGCATTTTCTCTCTGTTAGGAGGGAGGGAGGGAAGAAGCAAGAATTCTGAGGAGGGGGGCGGGCATACATGGCAATCAGTGGGAGATTAGGTGTATGGTGGGGGCACACACATACATGGCAATCAGTGGGAGATTAGATGTATGGTGGGGGCACACACATGCATGGCTGTCAGTGGAAGATTAGGTGTGGGGGGTGGGGGGGGACACATACCTGCCAGTCAGTGGGAGATTATGTGTGGGGGGGGTGCACACACATACATGGCAGTTTGTTGGAGATTAAGGATTTAATACTCATGGGAACAGTGCCTTTTGGGCTGTCTTTGACTTACAAGACGGGAGTTTGCTTTATCTTTATAAGCTACAAGGTTCTTAAAGGTTAGGATATCCTGTTGAGGTTTGTCTGCGATTAATTCAGAAGGTAGCCTATTTCATTGCTTGTCTGAATAAATAAGTGTGTTTTTGGGGAAAAAGTCCTCTCACTCAATATTGGGTATGATATGAGGTTGTGTTGTGAGCCAGTTGTGTTTGTGAAAACAAATTTTAAGAGACAAATGTTCGGAAGGGCCTCGGTCTCTCCCCACCATTTGTCTGGCAGGTGTTTTCTTTCGTCTGCATTCCCTCCATCAACCCCCCCCCCCCCCATTGTAAGCAGGAAAGCAGCTTTTCTTTAGGTGGTAATTTGATGCGGTCCTGGTTTTACCTGTGGTATGCTAAATCGTGCAGTGCCCTTTCTTTTTAAACAATTTTCACTTAATTTGGTGCTTTGTGCACTTGGCTGGGTGAATTCCTGGTATTTCTCTATGTGTACAATGGGTCTAGCTCTGTCTACCTCCTCTTTTCCTTTAAAATGCAATCTCTTGGGTCTGTCATCTCTTCCTGATATTAGTGTGTGTGTGTGTGTGTGGGTCTACTTCACTTCACCTTTATCAGTGTTGGTACTTCAGCTCCAACATTGAAGCTGCCCCGAGTTTCTCACTCAGCCAAATGGAATTGCATGTTTCTATAACTGTATGAAGGAATAGCTGGTGGTACGCCACGGGAAATGGCAAAATAAATGCTCTGTTTTTCACAGGAAACTGTGTTGGTCTGTAATCCTGCAACGTTCCCAGCCATGGAAGCTGGGTTACAGTGTCATAATGTGACATTCCCAGCTGTGAAAGCTGTGTTGGTGTGTAATAATGTGACATTCCCATCCCTGAAAACTGTGTTAGTATGTAATCCTGTGGCATTCCCAGCCGTGAAAGCTGTGTTGGTGTGTAATCCTGTGACATTCCCAGCTGTGAAAGCTGTGTTGCTGTGTAATCCTGTGACATTCCCAGCTGTGAAAGCTGTGTTGGTGTGTAATCCCACGACATTCCCAGATGTGAAAGCTGTGTTGGTGTGTAATCCCGTGACATTCCCAGCTGTGGCCTCACCTTGAAAGGGAGGGTCTTAGTCGGAACAGATCTTATTGCAGAAGATTAACTCTTGAGGTGAGACGTTCAGTCTGCCTCCAGCACCCACTCCAAATCACTCTTGGCTCCACCCACAATGGGACCGGGACTCATAAAGCTCTTTCAGTGCTCATGTGAGTGGCCGTGGCCTGCCTCACACACACTGCTGGCAGAAATGAAGACACCCCTTCCAAAAGCATGGGGCCTTCCCAGCAGCCCTAGAGTGGCTTTGTGGCATGTCGGGCACCATAGACGTTTCTTTCCATCGGTCACTCTCACACTGCTTAGGTGGAAGCTGCAGAGAATGCGATTTGTACAGAGCTGATATGTGTTCTTGCCGATAAGATTCTGCAGCTTTGGGTTTTCTGAAAGGCAGGGAGGTGTACTGGAAAAGCGAAGGAGGGGATAAGCAAGTGCAGGAGATAAGAAATACGAGAAAATGTGGGCCCAGAGAACAGGCTGTGCTGGCACACGGAGGGTGCGTGCGTGTGTGTGTGATTAGAAGGGGGATTAGAGATTGTAATTATGATCAGATAAAAGGTAATGAATTATCGGTATTGGTATTTATAACATTGCATTCAAAATCATTTTGCTGAAAACATTGGGTTTTTTTTTCTCATTTATTTTGTAAATGAATAAGTCAAATTTCCTGTACACCCCAAGGGCTCAAAATATTTAATTACAGTGTTTACTGTTAATACATCTGTAAAAAAAAAAAACACAGGATTGTGTAGTTTATGTGGATTGGGTTAGGGTTAATGTGAGTTTCAATGCGCGCACACTCAGGTTTGTGGGAGTTTGAATACGCACACTCAGGTGTGTGGGGGGTTGGATACGCACACTCAGGTGTTTGGGGGGTTGGATACGCACACTCAGATGTTTCGGGGGTTGTATACGCACACTCAGGTGTGGGAGGAGATTTGGATACGCACACTCAGGTGTGGGGGGGTGTGGATACGCACACTCAGGTGTGTGGGCGGTTGGATACGCACACTCAGGTGTTTGGGGGGTTGGATACGCACACTCAGATGTTTCGGGGGTTGTATACGCACACTCAGGTGTGGGAGGAGATTTGGATACGCACACTCAGGTGTGGGGGGGTGTGGATACGCACACTCAGGTGTGTGGGCGGTTGGATACGCACACTCAGGTGTTTGGGGGGTTGGATACGCACACTCAGGTGTGTGGGGGTTTGGATACGTGCAGTCAGGTGTGTGGGGGTTTGGATATGAACACTCAGATGTGTGGGATCACCAGTGTGTTTATTAATATGATGATAAACTGCTGTACTGGAGGGGAGGGAACCCTGCAACCCCGTGCTGCCCCCACAGCCAGACTGTGAGAGCACAAAGGGCAGCGTGTTCCGGTTAAATGCTTTTGCGGGTTGGGAGTCCATGGAAACTGTAGCCTGTAGGAAAAGTTCTGAGAATGTTCATGCTAGAGGCTAACATTGTACACAGTAAACTAACTTGTACACAACACTCACAAACATACGGCCAACCGGTATACAACACACACAAACATGCTGCCAACATGTACGCAACGCACACGAACATGCTGTGAACTGAAGTCAGTTCTCTGCTCTCTTGTTATGTGATGTCTTACAGTAGACTATTCTGTTTGGCTAATAATTACCTGCAATAACTTGGGCAGAGGTCCAGCGAATCAAGTGATTGTATGCTGTAACATTAAGATTAGCCTTCATTGGAACCAAGGGGCCTAGCCCAAACCATGTAAAACGGCCACAGACTAAGGGGTGTTCAGATACCTTTGGTCATATAGTGTAAGAAGTTAAGGACAGCAGTAAAGGTAAGAAGTAAAGGTAGCTTGGTTTGGGACGTGTCCGGAGCAGCTGTGTGCTCTGACACAGCTCTCAGTGAGAGTGTGATTTCTGCTGGTCTGTTCAGCATGGACTCCCTGAATCAGCCTAGTGTTTGTGCCAAGGCATCCCATAATGCAATCAAACTCTGCAAATGTGATTCCTGTGACTGTAAGGGATCACATCAGTCAGTGAGTAGAGAGACTCTTCAGCAGAGTGCTTTATGTAGATGTCTGCCTGTCATAATTCAGTTGGGGTTTTAAAAGCCCTGGAGTATGATTTCAATTATACAACTCATTCATCCTGCAGTGTAGCTGACAGTAGGGTGCAGTGTCATTATTAGCTAAAGCAATGTAATTCATGGACTGGGGCCTGTAGTTGACTGTAGGGTGCAGTGTCATTATTAGCTAAAGCATTGGACTCTGTATGCTGGGGCATGTAGCTGACTGTAGCGTATGGTGTCATTATTAGCTAAAGCATTGGACTCCATTTGCTGGGGCCTGTAGCTGAGGCCCTTTTCTCAGCATGCAGGCATCTGCCCCACCCAGTCAGACCTGCCCTTGCCTGGGCTTACAGCCATAGCAGGGAACATCGGCCAGCTCCGCTCTCTTTCTCAGCTCCATTTTAGGAGTTCTGCTCCCTCCCAGATTGAAAAAAGGACATTAATAATGGTTTTTAAAAAACCTTGATTTCTCCAGCCATCTCCAGATTTGTTTTAGTGCATCCAGACTCCCCCTCAGCCGGACTGGGGCAGGGCTCAGTGTGGTGTAGCGCAATCACAGCGTAACCCCGAGGAGGACACTGCGTTTATGTGAGGCCGTATTTTAAGGTCTTGCATTAGACTGCTCGCCCAAGCGATGCTCCCAAGTTAATGGGACCACATTAATGTCTCACCTTAACCTCAAAGGGCGGAGTCAACACACCACCAAGTACCACCATTTTAAGAAAAACATTCACTCTGAGAACTAAGAGATGATTTTATATGTGTGCTATAACCACACTAATTGTTTATGCATTTCACATTATGGGTAACATTATTATACCGTATTCCCACTGGGAGAGAGCACAGTCCCTGGCTCCCTACTCTTACACTTTACTCACAGTTTGCTTACACAGCTGCTAATCCCATAAACCCCGGTTTCTGTCTCTCTTGTCACCTGACCATCTGACACCCTCTCTATGTAAATATGTAAGTTGATCTGCAGGTTTTTCACGGGTCACATGATTTCTGTTTCTGGTTTTTAACGGTAATCTGAGTAGATAACCACTAATTCTGGGTCCCCCTCATAAAATATATTTTAAGGGTGAAGGGTGAATGAGATATTGATTAGTATGAGTATTAATGAGGTACTGAATTAGTATGAGAGTTAATGAGATGCTGAAATGGTACAGAAAGTGAAGAGGCTGGGATCAATTAGTTTCATTGTTAGTATTTCACATGATTTGTAAATAATTTCAATTGGGCACCATATCTCTCACCTTGAGTTGCTTTGGTTGAGTTGATGTGTCTGAGGGGGCAAAATCTTGATATATTGTGATAGTCCTCATTGCATAGTAATTTGTTTGTCTTTCAAAGGCACACTTCCATGGGCACACTTACTGTGCCATTAATATCCATAAATTAAATGCTGCACTGAACTTCCTCATGGGATGGATACAGAAATTTTGATATGAGATGGCTCTTGATATGGCTGTTTAAAGCACTCATGGAGTCACTCCCCCACTCCCCCCCCCCATCCCTGTTTAGTTGAGTGTTCTGCATGGCGCCCCCATCAGCAGCGCTGTGGCCTTGCACACTTCGTCCCGCCACCAGTCCCCCCCCTGCCCCGCTTCAGGCGTTACCATGGCACCCGAGGGGCGGTGGTGCTCGCATTGTATGTAACAAAGAGCCCGAATGTCGGACGCGCTTCCTCATGTTACAGGGATCCAAAGAGCCATTTCCCCCAGGAGAGAGGCCAGTTACAAGAGTGATCCCCAAATAGAGTCACGCCTGCTAATGTTTGAGAGAACAGGAGCCCCAATCTACACCCCCTTTCATTCGCCCCAGGCCTCCTTGTCCCGTTCTTCCAGTACACAAACATACTCTGGAAGAACTTTTGAAATGCAAATAATGAGGTCTTTTGTCTGCCTGAATCCCATTGGTCCAGTGAACATTGTGAGCAGTAGCTCTTGGTCCGACTATAAGTCGAAAATGTTTTGTTTGACACACCATACTTGGCTCACTTACCAAAATGACCATATTTAAATACTTTTTGGTGATTCAGAAATGGGTAAATAATAACAAAATTTATCTGTACATTTAATGACGGACAGTTTAAATGTATCAACAGTACTGAAAAAGATGTTTTAAAGCATTGTGAGGATCAGTCATTGATCCTTGACAGCCAGAGTGATAAAGTTATTTTAATTTTTAGATCAGGTTCAAATAAGATTCAGTTGTCATTTCTAGACTTTTGTACTGCTGCTCTGTGCTGCTGCTGTGTGCCACTCTGTCCCACACTGTGTGCTGCTCAGTGCTGCTGCTCAGTGCTGCTCTGTGTGCCACTCTGTCCTACTCTTTGTGCTGTTCTGTGCTGCTGTGCGATACTGCTCTATGTGCTGTTCTATGCTGCTGCTCGGTACTGCTCTATGTGCTGTTCTATGCTGCTCTGTACTGCTGCTCTGTGCTGCTCTGCACTAGGGTCCAGGGATGATTTTCAGTATGAAGCTCATATGAAATTTTCACTGTTTCCCAACAGACCTTATATTTAAAAATTATTGTAAATGAACGCTATAATAGGATTTCCTGTCCAAACCTAACACAATCAGGGTTTCGTTAGCACAAGTCAGGAGCATTTTTTCCACATTGCTAGCTAGCCAACTAAGTAACCAACTTGTGCTTGCTTGCCGACAACCAGACTTTTCATAGTTTAAAGACTTTAATGTTTCTAAAAATACTGTCTTTTGGGAGTATCAGGAATAAATAGGTAATTTAAAAGCCATTGCCAATCAAACAATAGGTCTTGAGATTTTGTTGTCAATTCTCACACAGCTGATTTGAGCGAATACTTTAAAAGGAATACAAACCAACTCATGCCAGTATAAACAAAGTTTGGATTTTACCTTAGCAACATCAGGATACAATTGGCTGAGTGACAATGATTGGCAGGTACTCAATATTATTCTTCTGTTCCTATGGTCAGAATAAAACAATCATGTGTACTGTAATATACAACAAAGCGCAGCTTTATCATAGTGTATGATTGACAGAGCCAAATTATTTTATAGGTCACCAGGAAGGTCTGAATCAGGATAGGATTTTGAGTCAAGTGCGTAAAATGTGTTTAAGTCTGCTTAAGACTTAGCCTAATTTTTCTAGGCAGAATTCCCCCTGTATTGTCAAATGTTGCAAAACAGGTTTTTTTGGATTACATTTCTGGTAACTCTGGTAAAAAATTGGAGGGGGAAAAACATAATTATTATAAGAATGATGAAGTGAATTGTTACTGGATCGTGTAGCATTTTATTTCCAGTACACATGCGGTCACATGCCATGGTTTGGCATGAAATATTGAATATATTCAATTATTTAGATATTTTCCATCAGTATATTGATATTGATAATTCTCAATATTGCTGGAGCCTGCTCTGTTCTGTGCCGCTCTGTGTTTCCCACGGTTATGTCATGTTCCTGCAGCAGCATTGAGGTCAAGGTCCTCTTTTCCTCTTTTCTTTAAAAAAAAAAAAAAAAAAAAAAAAGAAAAAAAAGGCACACAGACAATGAGGGGATTTGGACAGGACATCCTCTGAGCGCAGGAACAGTGGTGTTCTTTACCGTCCTGAGGCTGTCAGTCACTCACCAGCCCCGCCCCCCTCTTGATCCTGTGTGAAAGTGCTCCCGCACAGCTGTTCCCACAAAACGTGGCGCTGCATTGAGAAAAGGGGAAGAGCGCCATCTACTGGCACGGCTGAGGGTGGCATGCTTAAACGTCTTAGGAGCGTTGTCTGTTCTGTGTTGTGTGCTGTGAATGGATGATTTCAGCTGCACTCTGAGGGCCAGGGGTAAAGATTCCCTTCCCCAGCCTTCTGTCTGTTCACAGCACACACTCGGCTGAGTTACTGATGATGCTCACCAGGGTCTCACAGATAGCGCAGAGCAGTCAGCTGGTGGTTCAATTTAAAAGCTTAAAGTAACATTTTTTTTTATTTAACCTTTATTTACCCCGGTTAGGTTCGCTGAGCACGGATGCTCTTTTGCAGGAACGCCCTGCTTGTGTGGATATGTGTGGACTACAGAACTAAACTTGTCCTCTTGACTGAGATAATGACGCTTGTGTGTGTGTGTGTGTGTTCCAGGTGACCTCTCTCCCATGCAGATGGCTCCCATCGTGCAGTCCCAGTTCATCCCTCTGTCTGAAGTGCTCTGCTCTGTCATATCCGACATGAACGCAGCGCAGGTCACCGTCAGCCAGGAGGCGCTGTTCAGCCACATGATGAAGGCTTACCCAGGTAACCTCCTCCCGCCACCTGCGGATGGATTATTCCATTGTGTTGGTTGGCGCAAAACTATTGTTTGTCCAGCAGTATCTGTCCTGTCATTTAGAGATTTTGTTTGTAAGAGCTGTGGGACCTCTGAGTGCCTCCATTGGTAAAGGTACCCAGCACAGGCTTAGGCTGGTGCTCAGTTACAGGCTCGGGCTCTCTTATGTCCTGAGGGGAACACAGCCTGGTAAACACAGCTACCCTCCTACTGCCAAAGCTGGGCTTAGAGTCATCTCTGTTCCACTGCTGTGTGTTAGAGGGGGGCAAACATTCAGGCTGCCTTGTAACCATTGTATTGTTTTACATTGCATTGCATTAATTTAGCAGTGCTTCTTATCCAGAGAGACATTATACATTGGCTTACGTTACATTACATTACAGGCATTTAACAGACACTCTTATCCAGAGCAACTTGCATAACGTCTGCATTTGTACAAGGTAGACATTTATACAGCAGTGCATTGAGAAACTCCAAATTGGGCAAAAAGAGTCAAATTAAGTTACATGAAAGTAAAATTCCATTGCAGGTATGACCATTCCCACCCAGGATATCCTGTACAATGCTCTGGGCTCTCTGATAAAGGAGAGGAAGATCTACCACACAGGTGAAGGCTACTTCATCGTCACTCCACAGACCTACTTCATCACCAACAGCGTTGTCAAGGACAAGCACTGGTGGACCTCTGGCGAGAACGACCTCCCCTCCCCCCCGCCCATCACCTACCTGCTGAGCAGCGAGAGCTGTATGGACAGCACTGCCGACCCCCCCTCCGTGGCGCACTGCAAGTCCTGCAGCTGCTTTGCCCCGTCCGTCCTGGACCAGCACTCCGTCGCTGAGAGCACAGCCAAAAGCCTCCGGTGGCCCCGGGACCCCAAGCCCTCCATCCAGCATCAGTCCACCTCCACGGCCACCCACTACCAGCCCAGTGAGATGAGCAAGTCCACCACCAGCCGCAAGGACAAGGAGAAGCCGGGCCGCAAGTTTGGCCTCAGCTTCTTCCGCCGAAACGTGGGGAAGAAGGAGAAGCCCAAGAAGGAGTATGCCACGTACTCCGGACAGTTCCCCCCGGCGGAGTGGCCTGTTCGGGACGAGGAAGACCTGAACAACCTGCCTCGGGACCTGGAGCATGCCATCATCAGACGCATTAACCCTGAGCTGACTGTGGACAACCTGGTGCGCCACACGGTGTTGATGAAGAAGCTGGAGGACAAGGGTGGAGACAAGGGTGGAGACAAGGGGGTCGACCGGGGCGTGTCCACCGAGATCCTGACCTCCAAGCAGCGGCACCCGTCAGCCAAGGTCCCTGGCAAGAGGTCCTCCTCCAGGGCCGCCCGCAGCAAGAGGAAAACACGCTCCTCCAGGGAGAAGCAGAGGGAGAAGATGAAGGATTTAGGCTGCCCCGCTGACCCAGACCTGGACCACATTCCTTCCCTGCTTGGATCTGAGGTGGCTGTGGATGAACCAGTCCCTCAGGCTTATGAACATTCTTCTCCTGTGGACACCAAAAATGTGTTTAAGAAACGAATTGACAACCCATTCCAGGGTAGGCCAGTGAGGAAGCCAGAAGAGAGCAGGCAGACGGGGGACAGCAGGGAGCACGCGGGGCACAGGTCAAAGTCCTGGGATCCATCCCAAACAAAGAAATCCACCAACAGGACTGGGAGACCGGTGACCACTATTGACAGGTCCTGCGAGGCACTGACATTAGACAGCCAACCAGTCAAAGAGCTTCTTGGAGACTACAGTTCTGGTTACCCGGAGACCAGCACCCTGAGAATAGAAGACAAAATGAAGAAACTGACAGAGTCTAAAGCAAGAGGCAGGGCTTTAGAGGATGATAATGGGAAGGGTACAAAGCATAAGGCTTCTCAGGATGGGAACGCAGGGGGTAGGTTACATCCTCGGCACCCCACAAGGCAGGCACCCCACAAGGATAGTGACCTTATGGCCTATCCGCTTCCACCCCAAATCACTCATCAGAGCAGTACAGCAGCCTCCCCATTTGGGCCAAATACCACCGCCCAACACAGACTCGGTCTGTCTGCCCAACAGCTAGATGGCAAGGGGGACGTGAAGCAGAGCCTCAGTCACTGTGGCTCACAGCAGCACACTCCACAGCCATTAAAGAGCGGTGGCCTGCGGGTAGACTCGGGACAAACAGAGAGCGACAGCTGCACAGATGAAGACCAGGCGCTCTACCAGCGGGCGGTGGAGGATGACGATGCTTGCAGCTCCCTCTATCTGAATGAGGACTCCATGAACGAGGGCAGCGATGTGAGCCAATCAGAAAGGATCCCTTTCTATCAGCAGTCCTCCACTGAGGGGGACCGGGACTGTGCTTTTCTGGAGGAGGTTGGGGTGCACCAGGGGCCTGTATTAGGAACCAGTCAACAAGTGGACTGCAGGTGGCATGAGCTGAATTCCCAGCGGCACTCAGTCGTGTCCCAGACTGATGGAGCTCCTGCACAGGCCCCCCAGGTTCCGCTGCTGCCCGGGGGAGAAGCAGAGCCCAACGAAGTGGTCCAGAGCTGCATCTTCGACCGCTGCCAGGGCAGCGAGGCGGACTCGGACACGGAGACGCTGCACAGATCTGCCGATGAAGCCGAGAGCCGGTCGTTCAGCTGGGGCTGCGGCCCACGGCCAGAGGAGCTGGAGCACCAGGGAGCCGCGGGCAGCCCTCGTCCCGCTGCCGCCAGTCAGGGCGCCCCTGCAGGAGCCGGCGCGGGGGAGGCGGTGGAGAACCACAGCAGCACGGGGGACAGCGGGATCGACTCTCCAAGGTGAGCGTAAGGGTCATAGTGTAATCGGGACATTTTAACCTGGGTTTGAGATTACAGTCCTTAAAGTTCATTTCCATCTAGGGCCTTATCCAATCTGAAATATTATCTAGAAATCAGATGTGGCTACTAAAGTGTACTCTACACTAAACTGCACTAAACTTCACACTGGGCTAAACTTCACCCTACAGAAAACGGTTCCTCCACATTATAATGTGCAGATGAATCTGGCAGCTGTGCTGGCCTGTATGTTCAGTAATACAGTACTTGACAAGTGAGCTGAGCATCAGTCGCTCAAAAGCTATGATTTAACACCTATTTAACATCTATTTGTCTATTCTGCAGGCCATGCCTAATGAAAATAAAGACTGCATGCATAAAAATTCAAGTTTGTCTCATCACAATAAAAAATTTTAGAAGCAGAATTAAATGTAGGAATGTGACGTATTGCAAGCTGCATTCAAAAGTTTATTTTATAGTACTGTAAATAGTTCCTGCTTTATATTATGTGTTATTGTATTTAGCATTATTTCATGCTCCTTGTTTTGGTGCCCATGTGAGGCACTAATCCTCCCAATCAGAACTATCATATGAAATGCTTCAGTTCTTTCTGAAACTGTTAACGGGCACTGTAATATTCAGGATTGCCTACTTATTTTAAGTGGTCATGTGAGTTACACACCATTCATGTTTCCCCCCCCCCGCCCCTTATCCCACAGAACTCGAGTCAGCCTGACCTCCAGCAGCTCGGGGATTGTGGAAGGGCTGAAGCAGCGGATTTTCCTGCAGGACTTGGAGACGTTGCACTCCATGAGGCCCCAGAACTCTGTACTGCAGCTTGCGTCCACCATGAACGTATGAGCACTGCAGTTACTGTATATGACGTTCAGCGCTGGCTCTTCCAGTCTTATTGTATAAATGTAAATGTATACACAGTGTATAAAAGTTTAAACGGTTACCATGTCTCTGGTGCTCAGTATCCATACCCTATATTGTGTATTTGCAGACCTGTGCATGATGGATTGTTGGTGTAAAATAATATTTTTGTACTGTTCTGTCAGAGGGACTTTTATTTCTGAGGTCCCAAGGTTTTCTGTGAATTTACACTTTAGGGGTCTTAAAACCTAAAATGAGTTCAATATTTTATCAACACTTCATTTTCTGACTTTTCATGTTGACATTTGCCAGGAATTAAAATGTGACAAATGAGTCTAGAATTATCTCCTTGTCTTGGTCATTATTGGAGATTATTGGGCTTATTGGCAATTTCTTCAAATAAAAATTAAGTGTATAATGATCACAATGGGTCAATGGAACAACTTCCAAAGCCTTAGCTGGAACCCCCTTCCTGAAAACAAATTAAAAAAAAAAAAAAAAAAGCAAGTGAGGTAAAAACAAATTCTTTTTTTAAAACTTCCTGGTGAAAAGAAATTTTGGGAGGAATCCAGCCCTGTGTCCGTAATAAAATATAGGCTAAAATGGAAATTCATGGCTCTTTTTAAGCATCACTTTTCTTAGACTCTTTGGGGTGACTATTTTGGTTCCCCTGTAGATGATGTCATTGACCACAGATAGTTCCGCTCTGCAGTTCCCATACTGTGCAGTGTCTGCTAAGCAGGCTTATTTCATATTAGACCGTCTGTCCAAGGTCGTTTCCCTCAGGTTTCTCATGGTGTCATGTTTTTGTCATTTGTCATGTTTCAGATGAGGACATAAATGCCCATACAGACATGATTACAAGCACTCTGTAAGAAAGAAAATCATGCAGATATTCTTTTTTAAAAATCTGCTACAGGCAGGGTGCTTGCAATCATGTCTGCATGGGCATTCATGTCCTCCTCTGTTTTGGCATTTGCAGGATCCTTGGGCTTCTGGAACAATGCAATCAAGGGCTTGTGATCAGTCTCTCTGCTGATTGCTTGTCGTGACACAAACTGAACTCTCATATGCGTATGTAATGCTGAGCAGCTCCTTGTCTGTGTGTGTCTCTGTGTCTGTCATTGAATGCGACGCCTATGCTGTTGGCTGCCAGTTATCATTGTATTTCTGCAGGAGAACTGCACTGTTTGAGCCTACTCTGTGATGCATCTGCTGATATCTTGATAGGCCTCACTGGGTAGTAAAACCTCAGAACTGTCTCCTACACTCCTACACACACACACACACACACAATTGGCAATCCAACTTCTGGAACTCTGTAAGTGTGAACTTGATTACTGATGGTTAGCTAAATAGATAGCTAACCAAATTTTTTGTGCAGTGATGCAGCGATTTATGCAAATACTGTTAACATTACACCTATAAAGATGAGTCATGAGATTACTATACTGTAGTGTAGCTTGCTAGTTATTCCAGACTGTAGTGGATGTTTTAATTGCTGATCCAATGGCACAGACAACTTGTGCTTTTCTCCTGAAAAAGTACAACAGAGAGTATCTGGTTTCCAAATTAATGTTGGTAAAATTTTTCTGACGTAGTCCCATGTGTTCAGCTGTCCCCACAGCAGATCAGGGATCAGCGCCCCCTAGTGGCCTGGAAATCAACTGCGTTCCAACCAATCCCAGCCTCCCCTGCTTTCCTACAGCCTCTATAACACAGGTGTCAAACTGCAGTCCTGGTGGGCCTCCGTGTCTGCTGGTTTTCAGTGTTTCCGGCACCAGTGGTCCATTAAGTCATTGATTGGCTAAGGAATCCGCACTCCTTGTTCCCATTGCCTTAAATGGCAGCTGACTGAAAGGAAACCACCATTTAGTTTGACACCCCTGCTCTTTGAATTTCTAATTCTACATCTGCTCTTAAGCACACTTCCTTGTTATTCCTTGTCTCATGGTAGTCTTAGTAATGTGATTTATTCCACCAAATGTCATTGCTGAATTTTAATTTGAGCATTAAATCAAATTTGACAAATTTTTTATTTTCAAATAGGCCTATGTGTTGTTTTCCCCTGAGGTTTGATCTTGGCATAAATTGCAGTACTAGGTCCCCAGATTAAACATCTTTGCAGGAACCCTAACCCTGAGTAAAAACCCAGAGTATCTAGTAAATACTGCCAAGTCATTGTAGGTTGCATTTACATTATCAGGACATTTGTGCTTGTAAAGGGGTCCCACTGCTACAAGAATACTCCATGCACTGGTGTCTGGTGACACACTTATATGCATATATTTTAACCTCAATGGACACAATAGATGGCCAGTTTATTCCACTGAAAGTTTTTTTTAACAAATAATAAATTAATAATAATAAATAAATATTATGAACGTAGTTCTGGAATTCCTTATATTTGTCCACTTCTGTTTTTAAACCAAACAGCTGAAATAAGAGCACAATTCAAATGTGTTTAAAATGATACCTTGCACCATCATAAAATGTGATGGATTTTCATTGAATGCCAATGTTTTGTGCAAGCAGGTATATAATTTTGGTTGCATAGTTGTAATGTAGGTAGCTATCATACCTTACATTCTAGATTAGAATATCACATTTTGACATCACAAAGGGGAGAGCTTGTGTGGAATCCTGGTAGCAGTACAATCTTACACAAGTATTGTGATGTCATAAGCATAACTTCTCTAAGCTTCTTCTTCTAAGCTATAAGAGTAACACATTTTCATCGTCATCAGATGGAATTTTCCTGTGACTCCCACCCACGAAGACAGGGCAAGCTGATATTCTTGAGCAATCGGTTCCTGGAGGTGAGCTCTAAATCCACTAGGGGGCCGTGATGGGGAAGAAGCTGTCCCTGCTGTTTTTAAAGGAGGGGACGAGCCCAGTGCTGCAGGAGAGGCAGCAGGCCGCCATGGCGCCGCTGTGGCAGGGTTTGCTGGGAGGCAACAGGAGACTGCTGCAGATCCTGA